>NC_088346.1:45987500-46265000 GCF_036884655.1 Musa acuminata AAA Group | reverse complement strand
AATCTCCAAAGAGAACATCAGTGACCCCTTGGCCTTCAGATCCAGGAAGCCAAGCAGCAACAAGCGCATCCATCAAGTGAACGTAGGGCTCAATCACGACAGGCCTGCCAGAGATGATAATGACAACACATTTGATGGCACCACAGACAGTCCGAATCGTGCTTGGGCCAGGGTCTGGAAGAGTGAGGTTGAGGTTGTCTCCAGCGGTTTCAGTATATGGGGGTTCTCCAACCACAACAATGGCATAAGAGAAGCCATTGTCTTTGACAAATTTTTCATCAGGGTTCTCGGAGTATACAACTTCAGTTAAATGGTCAACTGTGGTTTTAATGGCACCAAGTATTGTCGTTCCTGCATGGAAGACACTGTTCATTTCATAAACAATATTAAACAGTATCTTGCAAGTCTTGCACAAATACATCAAACATTGTTTTCTGGTGAAGTATTCTCCTGATAACTTTAGGCCACTAAAATGCATATCAGTGATTAATGCATGTCTCATCTTAAGAAAATGTTGCATTGCCAAAATAGTAGGTCTACAACAATGAGAAGTACACATTTGATGGTTATAATAACATGATAATGTTGCAAAAGTATATGAAGATAATATGAACAAAACAGAAACTCAAAAATGTATGTTAAATTGAAGAATTCCAATTTGTATGTTGGCAATTTATAACACTTCAAGCACATACGAAATATTGACATCACTTGGAGCATAAAATAGAGCAGCTCAAAGTCCTCGAGAAAATATCAAACCAAATGAGATCATACATCAGCTATAATAGATTATTTCAAGGGAAATATCATGATAAGTATATAATTGTTGGAGAGGGAGTGAAGAATTCGAAACCAAATGAGAAACCAGAGATCAACAATAAAAAAAACACACCAAAACCAAAAAGTAAAGCAAAATTAATGAGTTTCAACACTCTTTATCTATATTTATGGAAAAATCCAAATTCTTCAGCAGATCAATTACAAGCACCCTTGTTAATCCAAACTCTAGCACAAACCCACTTGTGTATCGTCTCACATAAACCCTGAAAAATTTCTCATATTTTTTAGTCATCCTCTGTAAATCCTAAAGAGAAACCGAGAAACATCTAAAATAGTTTCTCACATATTGCTTCCTACCAAAACTTAGAGATACACAAGGTATTTATAAAATAATCAAACTCTTGTTTCCAATGTTTTCTTCCTTCATGATTAGTCCTTCCCATACTAGAATTTCTTATTCTCCATGGACTCTTGGCTGCAAGAATGCAAAGATACTTGTCGACCCCAATAATCTTGTATAATTTGTGCTTCCTAAAGGGAAAGAAGATATTAAAACCAAAAAGAGAAACCAATAGCAAAACCAAGGATCTTTTAGTTTCGATGTCTTCTCTCTCCCCAACAAAATGCTATCATAGCCCAAAAAATCCGATAATAAAAAATTTAACAAGGATGAGCGACAAATATTGAAAAAATGTAAAACAAAGTATATTCTCTTTAGAAAGCACAAAAATTGTTGGGGTTGTCAAATATTTTTAGGATTCTGAAGCCAATGTCCTAGGAGGATAAGGAATTTGAATATGGAAATGATTACTTGTCAAGGAAGAAAAAGAAATTAGAGTTTGGTTATTCAATAAATACTTCATGTATCTTTAGGTTTTTGTGAGGATAAGATGTGAGAAAATACTTTGGGTATTTGATTTCTCTCGAGGGATCTAGAGAGGGTGAGAGACTAGATGTGAGAGAAATACTTCCCGACCCCAACAAAAATTAAGCAAAGCATCAAAATTTGGCAGCCCTATTGAAGCTTAAAGCTTTTCAGTGGGTCTGGCACCATGATAAGAAAAAAGCAGTTTAAATGCCACCAGGACCATTGTAACCTATTTAATATGCTTCACTATGAGACAAACATCAAATGTCTAAGAGATGCATATTTTTAAATGACAAGAACCACCCACTACTTGGTTTTGATTCACAAATTGGTCATTCTGAAAGCTTGAGAATGGGACCCATGAATTTTTGTGATACCATTCCAGACTAATCTGATTTTAAAGTTCTCTAATATCAGGGAGCTCAATTACAAAGGATGTAAGAAAAGCAAAGTCATAGATAGCTATGATAAGCACAATTTTGGAACTCATAGGAACTTATATGAGAGGGAAGGTTTTATAGTTTGTGTGTTAACTGTTACGTTCCTCTTCTTTATCATTCTCTACCCAGTAGTATATCATAGTGTGCTCATGACTCCTGTGGGAGTTTCTATTCTGCGTATACAGCAAGCTAGTATACATGGAAGGAGAAAAAAAATAACTTATCAAGAATACACACCAACTGTGATATTTCCACTAGCTCCTTGCCATTCAATTGTCCATCCACCACACTGATAACCTAAATTGTCAGCATGGCTTCCAGCAACAAGGATCTTTGCAGCCTTTTTAGGAAGAGGCAGGAATGAATCGTTTCTAGACTTTCCATTTTTTAGTAGCACAAGAGATTTTCTTACAGCTTCCCTTGCCAACTCCCTGTGCTCCTGATATTAGATTCCAAGCCATATATGAAGCACTTCTGAAAACCTAGACAATTCTTAAAATAAAGGAAAATACACAAGAAACCAAAAATATGGATAAAGCAGATAACCTTCTTTCCTAGCTGATCAACTAAGCTAAGGTCAGCCAAGGGGTTCTCAAAGAGACCCATGGTGAACTTCACCCTCAGAATTCTTCTTACAGCATCATCAATTCGACTCATGGGGATGACATGCTTGTTAACCAGGGAGGTCAGGGCATTAATATATTCACTGTAGTCATATGGAACCATCACCTGCCCAATAGAAGAACGATTAATACAAGAATAAGAGGAAAATATTAAGATGTCAAAATAAGATGGCTTGAAGTCTCCACACACAACAATTTCATTATTTAGGTTTTTATTTTCAAAGATGAAAAAAAAGAATGGTTGCTCAATAGCATAGAAGATACTAACCATGTCAATACCAGCATTAATTCCAGCTTGGACAGAGTAAGTGTAATTCGCACCTGGAGGGCTGGTTATCCTATCAATACCCTGCCAATCTGTGATGACAAACCCCTGAAAGTTGTATAGATATGTTTTTAAAAAAATGCAAATTTTACCATAAACAAAAGCAATTTACACTTCTTTGAAAAACATTGATAAGTTTGTTAACAAAAGCCTGATAAATTGTTAACTGGAACACACCCTAAAGTGAAGAGTGTTTTTGAGGTAGCCAGTGATTAGATCATGGTTTGCGTGCATTTTCACTCCATTCCAGCTTGAATATGAAACCATAACAGTTGCAACACCTTTCATGATCGAGTTGTAGTACGCAGGCATATGGATGCTAAGCAGTCCATCACGGTTGACAATGGTGTTATTCTCATTAATGCCATTGTGTGTCCCACCATCACCAACAAAATGTTTTGCACAGGCTGCGACCTTCACCCTAATCAATCAGCAATTATGATGATGGCTCTCAAAATCAAAATCATTGAATCATTTCAACAGTGTTACATGAAATAGCAAGCAGCTTAGTTGAACGTATGAAATTCCAAAACGATAGTGGCAGAAAAGGAATATGGCAAAGCATTTGGAGAAACAACCTTGAGGGCCTACGTAACCCTTTTATCTACTGTATAATTCTAGCAAATATGCATAATATGTTTAGCTGGATATGTGTGTGTCTCAATTACATCCTAAGTAGTAAACAATAATGGACAAAATACAAAACTTTCAATAAACAGATAAAAAATCGATCAATATCCTTTTAAAAAATTGATATTCTTTAAGAAAGCAATGTTGGTGTACTTTTAGTTTTTTATAAAGAACATGTTTTCTGTTTTTCTAGAATTCTAATAGGATTTTCATGATTAACCGAGTTTGTTGTCAAAGATGGTAAAACACATTGCACTAGAAGTCATTTCAGAGTACAAAAAGGATTCCAGCAGAAGAATAATCAATTGAATGATGTTGGAGTTGAATTACTAGTTAAGAGATCCTCACTTTACAGATACCATGACTTCATAAAAATTTCTTGCATATACTATGATTCTAGTTCAGATATATTTTGTAAATGTAAGGGGCTTCTTACTTTCCAGAAATGTAAGGAACACCCTTGTGGTAGTTAGCAGGTACATCTCCTTGCAATCCAGGGATTATTTCTGTCATTTCCTGGATAATATTGTGGTCTTCACTATAGCTTTCATAGCACCGTCCCCACCTTGGATCTCTGCAGACCTACACAAACTCAAAGAGAAGCAAATTCAAATATGAAAAGGCTTGTAACTTTGCTTTAATTTTATCTTGGTACAGATAGCAAAATGCAAGACAAGATAAAATGTGTACATTGACTTACTGCTATGCATGGAGCAAAGACATATGGGATCCCTGTTGCCCTTACTTCAAGGGCAGTTGCTTCACCAATCTTCTTAACAAGTGCCGGATCCCTGGTAAATAGATTAGTTGACACTGGGACCAGTCAGAAAAAAAATAAAGGAAGGAAGAAGAGGCTGAGGTTTCCAACAACATGCTTTTCATTTTTTTCTTGGTTATATTATGCCATAATTGTAACTAAAATAAGGTGTAGTAGTGTGAGCATTCTTTGTGTTTAGGCTGCCAGGAATGTCATACTTAAAAAAATCTATAATAAAGGAAAATAATACTGTGAGATTTATTTAATCATTTTAGACAGGATGAATTCTAGAAGTCATAAAATTTTCAGATTCTCAAAAAAGCCGGTCAGCCTTCCAATCTATCTCTGCCCTATTATTTTTTTTGTCTCCCACTAATCAATCAACAAGAGATATCAATGAAAATTGATGAAGTTATATGTCAGAATGAGTTTCTCAAGTAGAAAAATAATAAGTTTTACCTAGGAAATCAACATGACAGAAGCAGCAAAATGAGTTTACACTTGCCTGGTAGCTCCAAGGCCAATGTTATGAGGGAATATTGTTGCTTTATAGACATTATTATGTCCATGAACAGCATCAATCCCATAAATCATTGGAATCCCCAGTCTGGTTGAGAGAGACCCTTTTTGGAGTTCATTTACCATGTTTACCCAGTCTGAAGCACTTGCTTGAGGACCAGGCACACTCCCCCCGCCACTCAACAAACTACCTGGCTCACATAATCAATTCAGTAGATTTCCAAATATATGATGAGAAAGATTTTAGAAAAAAAGCTAATGAATGAAAATGCAGATACTTTACCTATGAAGTAGTCTTTCATGACTTGAGCAGAAGCCACCTTACGCTCAATCTGTGTCATCTGGCCAATCTTTTCAGCAAGGGTCATTCGATCCATCAAATCCTTGATTCGGACATTGATCGACTGTTTAGGGTCCTTGTACTTCATATACTCTGCTTCTCCAAACGATGTCCAACATGCTAAGAACAGAAGATGCAGCCAAAATGTTTGACGTCTTGCCATCCTCTCCAAAGCTTTGATCTTTGCTAACTCCTTCCCTCAGACCTGAGTTCATAAATATTGCATCCACTGATCCAACATTGCAAATAAAAAACTACAAATTGGCAAACTACGCCACATAAAAAGAAGAGGCTTATGAATCATCAGCACGTAAACTAAGTAATCAATCAACAAGCACCAGCAATTCAACACGTTAATGAACAAAGCATGAGAGAAGCCATGACCACTTCAAAGGGAGAGAGCGGTTAGAGTTCGACGGTTATTCGTACAAATTCTCAGAGCAATTCCCAAATCAACACTCCAAAACAAGTAATGAGAGAGCGAAGGGGAATTGCATACTACAAGGACTTGAAGAACATATAAAAACGACATAATCACAACATAGCAATAATTGATATATAGAAAAAGAAAAAGACGAATTAAAGTAAAAGATTAAAACACAAATGGCACATTTCCTTACAAAACAGCTTGTACATAAAAAGGGGACAAAAAAGGGGGGGAAATGACGGTTTGTTTAGAATACAAGAAAAAAAGCACGAAGAAGAAACACGAAATAGCAGCTTTTTCCATCTTACCGCAAGCAAAAAGTTCAGTGAAAAAGAAAATGACATCTTTTTTCCCACAATCGCAAGAGAAAATTGAAGAAAACTAAAGTAGCAAAGCTCCACTCTTTTTCTTTTCCGTTCCCTTCCTGGTTCGGGGACCTTTAGCATCAACCGAGCAATCACAAAGCACAAAAAAGAGTCAGTGACCGAGCACCACAAAGCATAGTACTGCAAAGAGACATATCAAGCAAGGAAAAGAAGCACCAACATTGTTGGGATCCAACGCTACGAAGCTTCAGAAAAACCACTGGAGATCGACATAAGCAAAGAAGAATAAGGAAACAAACCTAAGCACACTATCACCGGAGACCAAAGACCAAACCTTGACCAATCCGTACCTCGAGATGTCGGGCTCCGAGAGAGAGAGAGACAGAGATCCACAACCAGAGAGAGTGGGATAGGGGGAGTGATACACTAATAGAACAATGGCAAAGGTAGAACTGTAAATAACATAATTAACATTTATTATTATTATTAGTATTATTATTATTATTATTATTATTATTTAAAAAATAAACCTGGAAATTATTCTTCTTATGTGAGAAATATTTCTCACACCAAAACACTCAACCCAAATCACGACCCAGTTGGGTAACCGTTCATCTAGTCAGTCCTTTGCCACATTTCGTGATGATTAAGGTACTTTTTCGGGCCTCTCTTTTAGTGTGCCAATCACGGTTCTCCCCGTATTAAACAAGATGTATACTCCCAAAATTACATAGATATCCCTCTTAACTCAGTCATTTTCACATTTACCCTCAAATTATATATATATATATATATATATATATATATATATATATATATATATATATATATATATATATATATATATATATATATATATATATATATATATATATATATATATAAACTAGCATGTCTTATTGTTTGTTCTAAACTAATATTTAATTAGATACATTTTTATCATTCTGTAAGTACAGATTTAACACAAGTAATTTTCTTTTTTTCTCTACTACTATAGCAAGAAAAATAAGAATGAAAGCTACATCATGCTTAGATGTGATCATAGTAATTTTCACTTATATATATACATATACATATATATATGCATATATACATATGTATATATATGTATATATGTATGTTTATATGTATATATATATATATATGTACATATATATATATATATATACATATATATATGTGTGTATAATTAAATATTTAATTATACATGTCTTATTGTTTGTACAAAACTAATATTTAATTAGATACATTTTTATCATTATGTAAGTATATATTTAACACTCATAATTTTCTTTTCTTTTTTTTTCTCTACTACTATAACAAGAAAAATAAGGATGAAAGCTATATCATGGGTAGATGTGACCATAGTCATTTTCACTTAATGAAATCATAATTACTGAAGATAATAATAATAATACTACAATAACATTTTACTAAATGTTTGGTGCAACATTATTTTCTCAATTGTGATCTTCTAGTCCATGTTCTTGCATCTGTTAGAGTACAACCATCACCCACAAAAATATATTGACCCACATGCTGTGGTTGAAGAAGGATCATGGTGGCCACCATCCTCTGTTGGATTGAAGGACGATTGCCTTGTGAATATTTTAATAGGTTGACAACAAATTGACATGGGGTCAAGAACATGTGGAACATGATTCCCTTGTCCCACATAGTACCTATTCTTAGATAAATTTTGTACTTTGCTTTGGATTTATAATTGACTAGATGTCCTAGAAATAATTGGAAATCTTGCATGCAAAGTCATCATGCACTAAATTTAGATTAGTTGGACCCATATACTATATGTATAGTAAATAGTTAGAAGAAATAATAAAAGCATAACCATTGATATTGATTCTGAATGAACAAGTAGAGGCAAATCATTATAAATGATATCATAAAATCTCGATTTGACATTGGCTTGATAGTCGATTAGACTTATAGATATCAAAGAAAAATATCAAGAAAATTTCGATTGGTATCAATATTTATATTTTAATATTAATTATTGATCAAAATGATAAATATTGATGGATTCATAGATAAAATAATCTTATTGATATGAGCATATGAGTTCGAGAGAAATTATCCACGAATAAAAGATATCATCTTATTATGACTCTAAGTGTAAAGTTGACTTTTGATTTTAATAAATCTTACTTTTCCTACTATTTAATTGATGTAAATAAGTCATCCTTTTATTTTTTTGTAGGATGAATATTAGAAGAGTTGTATTGAATATGTCTTAGATACGAATATCTTTTATCCTTAAACTAAAGTAAAATATTGAATATGAGATAACGATAATTTTTATTCTATTGAAACGGTTTACAATATACAAATATTTATTGTTCTAAAGTAAAATTCATCCCATGAAAATTCTTTTTCTTTTCCAAAGATGATGAAAGGAAATTTTATTTATAATATTATTAAAAAAGAAAATACAAGTACTCTTCTCCCTAAGTAATTTTGGAACACAACATATAACCCACTTTGATGGTCCATTTTTGGCCAGTTAGGTGGACAACTTTTATTTTAGTTTTTCTTTTAAACTTTAATTTCTATATAAATTGAACAACATGATATATAATATATACACATATGGTGACAGATGCAAAGTTTAATGTACATAGTCTTCAATCTATAAATAAACACATATATATATATATATATGTCCTAAATTTTGAGAACTTTTGAGGAGGCTCTCAAACATAAATCAAATTCAGTGACTAGGATTTACATGTTTAATTTAAATGTAATTAATCCAGTTGTGTACCATGCAAAAGTGTGCACTAAACATGATGCTTATTCTTCTTTGATGTGTCTAATGATTGGTTAAGATATGTTAAAAGCTAGTTAATAAAATATTAGGTAATCATTTGTTACACCAACATGTAAGTTAAGTGTGTACCCAATGGACATTTCAGAATCAACTTGAAACAATTCAATTAGATAGAGTATTCTAATTGATGATTGCTGAAGCATTCACATGTTAAAGCTTTTAGTGCTTTGAATCAAGGTTCGCTGTATCGTACCGTATCAACGTTTTAACCTGGGCTCGATATGATATGGTACCGATGTATCAGATGGTACATGTACCGAGCGATATATCTAGGTGTACCAAATAATTTTTTACTTTTTTCAGTAGCACTATAGCGATACCGAATGGTCCACGTATCGGTAATCTACCAGATCAGTACGTACTGCTCGATACGGATGATACTCTTCGGTACGAGAGACCTTGCTTTAAACTCCTTTTGCAATGTACGTATTAATGGATGCAGCACATAAGTTATCAGACAAAGAATACCAAATAAATCAACATATTTCTCCTGTTGTCACTGTTTATCATTTTAAGGAGAAGTCCTGTCCCATTCAAACTCCATGTTAGTTCAATGGCAGCTTCTTCTGCACATATATAGGAGTCTTCTATACAGTATATTTTTTTAATCTATACTTCATTTTGAGTTTTTTTTAATCTATACAGTATATTTTTTTTATAGAAAAATGAAAATATCAATAAAGATTATTGAGGGCAAATTCCCCCCAATTTTTTCTTCAATTGAGCATGTTCAATCAACCTATCAATTCACAGATTGATTCAATCCATTTACACAAATCAGTTTAATTAATATTATAATTTAAAATGGATAATATTTAAATTAATAAAAATTAAGAAATTTAAGCAAAAATAATGTAAGAATAAAATATTAAGAAATGGCAAAACATAGAGTTATCAAGATTTTGACAAACACATAGTAAAATAATATTAATTCTATATTTTTAAAAGAAAATGATATGATTACTAAATAAATAAAGATAATCCAATTACAATGAAATGTCAAATAATAAATTAGTAATGAATGAAAATGATAGTAACTTAAGCGACAATAACATATGTCTTATGTCATTTTTAACATTATATTTTATTAACTTATTTCATAATTTGATTAGTTTAAAAAAATTAATTATATTATTATGTCACAATTTTATTTAAAATAATGATAATATTATTCTTTTATATATCTTATGATAATATTAATAGTAATAATATTGGTATTAACCATAGTAATAATAATAATATTGATATCAATAATAATAATAATAATAATAATAATAATAATAATAATAATAATAATAATAATAATAATAATCGAAGATACTAACTAGTTTAGTTAGTACGTCACGATGGTTTCCAAAAGAACCATAACTTTTAGTGCAATAAAATGGAAGAATAATTATATATTAAAAAAAATAAAGTACAAATTATATTACTTGAGAATATAAAACTATTAAAAAGCTCTTCGGATCACAAGACATCATTACATGTTTTAATAGCCTCATCATCTCCTTCAACAAATGTTGAGTACAGGGGTTTTACAACCTGCAGTGCCACCTTTTTCTTTGAACAATATTCATCATGATATCATTAAATATGAATACACTTTTAATTAGTTTTTGAAAATATTTTAATATTTTATGAACATATTATTCAACACTATCTCTTTAACTATTAACTATTAACTGTATCATCCTCACTTTTTTTTTTACGAAAAAGATAATTGCATGTATCCTTCTCTCCTTTTTTTCTTCTCTCTTATTCTTTTTTTTTAGTTTTATTTATATCTCTTTATCACTATTCTCTCTCTCCTTTTTTTTCTATCAATCAATTTTTTTCCCTATCATTACAATTCATCATTAACATATTTTTCTTGTCAACTCATTATAGTTAAGAATTTTATATTTTGGTCATCAAATATTATAAATTATTTATATAACCAAACTCACTTTCACAAATATATATATATATATATATATATATATATATATATGTAATAATTTTTTTATATTTTAACTATAAAAATAAGTTTATCTCTTTTAAATATAATATAGAAATACAAATATATTTTGGTCAGCAGCTGCAACAGAGGCTCTTCTTGCATGCAGTAGAACCAAAGGCAAATAATTGTATTCCAGATCTGCATGGAGATCACACAACAAAATAAACTCTCTCTCTCTCTCTCTCTCTCTCACACACACACACACACACAAACACAGACAGAGGAAGCATAGATTTTGCATTGGAAGGTAATGTTTTAACTGTGAAACCACTGCGGAGGTTGCAGTACTCGATCCAGAAACAAGAAGGTCAGAGAAGAGAGCATCAAACACAGTACTTGGTTGGCCAGTTATCATCATGCAGGAACCTGAAGCGGCAAAAGCTGTCTTCTACCCTGAGTTCATCATGCCTTACTCTCCTTCAAAGCATCTGCCTGGGAAGCATAAACTGTTTTCATCAACTGATCACTTTGAGCATCATGGAGTACCGTACTACTCCTCCTGAAGGATTATCTACCTGAAATGTTTCAATGAAGAACAATAACAAGAATATAAATGCTATAGCTAGTGAAAGGCAGAAGATTTCCACTCACCAAAAGGTGAAGCCTCAGAAGGATGTAAGTAAGCATTAACATGGAACTACCAAGATAAACTTGACAATGCTGGTGTCTGTACCTTGTAGACAACGTTCAAGAACACACAAAGATAGGGTTTGTGTTAACAGCTACAAAGTAGAGCTGACTGAAGTAGCAGCTAAAACTAACCCAAAAATGTTCTACCAGATCATACACTTCTTCTCAGTTAAATAGATACTTGCATTGCTTGCTGTCTCTTTGGCACTGCATGCCATTTATTACATTTGGTTGGTGAAATTATGGCCAGTAAACTGTATGACCTAATTAATTTGTGAGTTTAGGTTGGCATGTCTGACACTAAGTAGAACATTGCCATGCAATTTACAGGGCCTAATTATCTAACTTCACATTGATGATTAGTGTTTCAGATTAAAATGTAATCATTATAGTAGATTCATCAGTAACACAACATTACATGCCCTCTACATTTTGTGAGTTCAACAAAGGAGCAGCTTAAAACAATGGTGATGGTGTGCTAAGCTGAACACTAATACCTCAACACTTGTATCTTATGAGCATGGAAGTGTGAGTGTTCTTTGCTGCATGATCTAAAAGGAAAATGAAACATCAACAAACAATATCATTGAAAAGAATATAAAAAAGAATTTGGTGATTATAACGACGGTTAAACTCGATGCAAATTGGATGATCGATAGATTTCTTCTACGTACTCATTACTTGTGATCATATTACTAGCAGGGAGATCATATTGCTTCTGAAAAATTGAAGGGTAATATTTATGCTCAGAAGCTTAATACAGATGATATTTCAGAAGCTATGGGAGCTAAATGGAAAGCAAGTGAGAGACTAATTGGGAGTTGATTTGATGGTGATGCAATTGTTGATGTTGCATCAATGACTTAGAAGAGTACCCAAATGCAAAGCAGTAGTGGGCAGACTGCATGTCACCTGTTGAAGCCTTCACCTTACTTCCTTGATGCCGGAAAGCAAGATGTGAGGAATGAAGCCTGGTCCGAGATCTCTTCAAACAGATGCTAGGAAACCATCTATGGAAGTCTTTGGAAAGATCTTGAATCAAGCTTCATTCCATACATCTACTTCCCTTTCTCTCTCTCTCCCTCTCTCTCTATCTCTCTCTCTCTCAAGTAGCCAATCGATGGGAACAAGCAAAGGAGAGTTAGGGGTATAGAAGGAGGAGGAGGTCCAGAGCAGGTAGCTGGGGAAGGGAATGGGGAGAAGTGTATTATAGTGAGGAAAGCAAGGATGGGCAGGTCATTGGGACAGAAGCAATGGGGGAAGATAAAAAGTCATGGGGGAAAATCTTGTCTTCCAGTGAGGGGTTTGTTCTTTATGGGAGGGAGTACACTGAGCTTTTACAGGCTACCCTCTGAAGAAAGAACACCTAAACAAACCCAGCAAGTGAGGTTGGAGAGAGAGAGAGGGAAGACACAAGTAGATGGGTCTTCTTTGTTGGTTCCTGACACAAAACACACACACACACACACAAGAATTAAAGTCGCAGGAGGAAGGAAAGCATGGGATACAGAGGAGGAGACAATAGAGGAGCATTCCTTGATGGGTGTTAATGGTAGAAAAGTCATACGGCAACAAAAGGCCAACCCCAAGGAGGTGGTAGTCCATGGTCTATTGGAGATAAAGCAAAGCGATAAAGGAAAAAAAGATTCACCGACCAAAACCTAAACATGATTGTAGCAATTCTCAAGACCATGCAGGTAGGTAGGAAGGAAGGTAGGTAGGTGATCTGAGGTCATTGGTCACAGATGTAGTGCAAGAACAGTCATTCTTACATTGCTCCTCTCCTTTTGCAAAGGAGTATGTCAGACTCTACGTATCAACCACTCAATTGCTTGTTTAAACTCATCTGACATGAGTATGTATGTTTCAGCTTACACAAATAGTTATTCTTGCATGCTTCTTCTGCAAAGCCATATGTCAGACTCTATCAAGCACTCAATTATTACTTTATACTTATCCCAAATAACTGTACCAGCAGATGAATCACTGATCTGCTAAATCTATCAATAACCATTAGGTCTCCTTCTCCTCTGTGTGTGTGTGTGTTTGTGAGAGAGAGAGAGAGAGAGAGAACAGAATATGCAAAAGTAGTCATTCTTACATGCTCCTCCTGCAAGAGAATATGTCAAGCACTAAAGCACTCAATTATTAGTTTAAGCATATCTAACATAACTAGGTTGTAGTGATGAAATTATATTAATGAGATGCTGAGAGAGAGAGATAGAGGAGAAGATGCAATCAAAGACTGTAGTTTTGATATTAGTAATCAGCAATGCAAGCTATTTGTTAGTCCATCTTTTTCTTGTTGCTGTTACTTGAATCTTCAACCATCTTCTTCCATCAACTTGTCTCACGCCACTCCCAAGCCTTCATCAATACAACTTGTCTGGTGCGAGTAAAGTAACCAAAGAATGACAGCATAACTTTGTGCGGTTTAATCTTTCGTAAACCTTCTCATTGTGAAAGTAAGCATCGAGAACCCAACCACAAACTCAGCTCAAGCTGCACTGTTTCTTGGATGTTCAGCTGCAAGATTTAGGGTTTATGAGTGATTTAAACCCTTCATAGTATAACAAGGATAAAGACACCCAAGATCTGAAGAATGATTGATTGTTAATGTGGCACATAAGCACATCGACTTTGAATGATTGCTTCGAGCATTTTTGGTTCTTCCTTCCACATCGATGGAGTCTCAAGAGATACTCCCAACTTTCCAAGCTTTTCCTACTCAAATCTTTTTCTTTTTTCTGCTCAATCTTCCTTCCTCTCCTTGGAAGGAGAGGGAGGGGGGGGGCCACAGCCTTTTGGTTTCCACTTCCTCTTTATCCATCCACCCACCCATCCCCAATGCTGTTGCACCACTGCCATTGATATGATTGAGCTCTCCCATCTTTTTGACCAATCATTTCCTACTTCTCTGTGCCTTCTTCTTGGTAGTTTCTGATGAGGAAAAGATCCATCCATCAATCCTGTCAATCATTCATTCCATGCATCAAAATCAGTGCACTAAATCATCTTCTTCACTCAGCATTGAATGTCCATTGTAGCCTTATACACAATAATTATATAACAACATGAAAACTTCCTACAATTTGCTTCTCAAACTTTAATCTGAATTCTTGTGAGGCATATAACAGAGGTTAACTACACAAAATAATACGGGGAGAACAATTCAAAATTGAACTTTATACTTGAAAATAATAGAAAATAAGAACAAAGCTTTATTGAAGAAGTGAAGAAGCTTTATTGAAGAAATGAAAATGCTTCAATTCATTAACATGTTCCCTCTCCTATTTATATAGATTAGGAGAAAGGATTTCCCTCAACAGAATAGAGGATTTTCCTCAACATAATAGAGAGATTTTGATGGTGCTCTTGATAAGAATACCAATCTTGGATCGATGCAAAAAATGGTTTACAAGCGAGAGACTTCGTGAGTAGGAAGCAGATCGTTGCTATTGTTGTGATTACTGTTGCTGTGAGGGCACAGGCATTCCCTTCGTTCTTCTTAAGTTCTCCATTCGTTCTCCTTAAGTCCACCGACTATTGGCAGATCAGCGAAGGCCATTGCGGTGAGGAAGATTAGCGGTGTTGGTTGCTGGCCGAAGACAAGGGCGAAGCTTCGCTTTTCTCAACGACGTTGGTCGCTAGCCAAAGGCAAGAGCGAAACTTCGCTTTTCTCACTACTCTGATACCATGATGAAAATAATATAAGATAAGAAGCTTTATTGAAGAAATAAAAATGCTTCAATTCATTAACATGTTCCCTAGAGATTTCCTCATATAGTTGGGGAAACCTTATCTTCTATCAATAATGAAACTATATGAGACAAGCGAGATACCATGATGAAAATAATAGAAGATAAGAAGCTTTATTGAAGAAATAAAAATGCTTCAATTCATTAACATGTTCCCTCTGAGAAAGGATTTCCCTCAACATAATAGAGAGATTTTCTCATATAGTTGGAGAAATCTTATATTTTATCAATAATGATCATAGAGTTTTATATGATTCGACATTTTTTATCTGTATCTATAGATATTCTTCGTCATGGAAGAATAAGATATTCTTCGTCATGAGCCCTCTAGAATTCGATATTCGTATAAAATATTGAATCAAATACACTCGAGTTCACTTAGCGAGTAGAATAAATTATGGGATGGAAACAAAATATAAATAGAATGAATTATCAATGCACGAGGACCTTAATTTTGCTAGTCTAGTGGCGTTTTATGTTACTCGTGTCGAGTAGTATCAGAGTCGATATAGAAAAACAACGATATCGAATCATTAGCATTGCTGTTCTTATTTCATGCATCACAATCTTACACTAATAAGTTTCACGAATCCTTGTGATTATTATTGTTCGATAAATTAGACATCAAAGTGCCTTCATCAATCTATAATCCAAATACAGTGCAAGAAAAAGAACAGGGCGGCCACACCCACGTTCACCAGCAGTGTGATCTTGCTGGTCTCGCTCAACCCCATGCCAAACGATCCATATTCTGTCTCTCCGTTGAGCTGCTTCTTCTTCTCCTCCTCCTCCTCCTCCTCCTCTTCTCTTGCGTCAGCCACGCTGCGTTCATTCGGCCTCGGCGTGTCGTGTCGGCCGCTGCGTGGTGGTGATTCCATCGCCGCCACCTTGGGCGGAGTTTGAACGTCGTCCTCGTCGTCGTCGTCGGCTGGAGTGCTCAGTTTCGGGAGGCGGACGTAAAGCTTCTCGCCCTGGAACTTGACCCGGACAGAGTCGACGTCACAGTTGTCCGGCATTTCGAACTCCTGCCAGAACCGGAGCCATCGCTTGCCTTCGAGCGGTCGTTCTCCGGCCACCGTCAAGAAGCCGTTACCCTCGACTTGCACCTTGATGTGGTTCTTCTTGAAACCTGTGTCAAGATGACTTGCTTAAGCATTTAGAATGACTTCCTCCGCCATAGGAGAGAGGAGAGTCTTCGAAATATATAGATCAATAGATTTTGTCTCATTCTAAGATTCGACATTAATGATCATTCTGTCTGATTCATTGATAGAAAAAGGGAAATCAACACACCGCCGAAACAACAATATGAGCTCAATCTCTCAACTACATTTCCCACCTTACGATCCAAAGTGACTGCCTTTGCTTTCTTTTTTTTTTGTGTGTTCATGAAATGGCAGCTGATATAGCTCCAATCCCTTTTCTCTCTCTCTCAACTTCGATAAATTCTTAAATAACTCTTTATCATGGTTTCATGGTTCGATTTTGATTCTTGATTTTAGGAATCGAAATTACGATATATATATCGGTTCGATTTCAAATCGGTCAGAAAAATAAAGAAAATAAATAAATGATCAAATGTTTATCCCTTGTGATTGATGGACTCTTTCTTTCTCTCTCACACACAAACACCTATCCTCCACATCTCTTTCTCATGGTGACACACATAGACGGAGGAAAGAGAACAAAGAGCTCAAACCTACAAAAATCTTTGCAGCTCTACGAAGATGATGAAACCGATCAAGGTCGGAGATGAGAATGGACTACTACTTGCCAGGAAGAACAATGAAAAGAGTGTCGAGGGATTCTCCCCGAACCCACTTAAAGGCCGGCTCGTAATCTTCGTAGGAGCGAGAACGAGGCGCCATGGTTAGGATCAATGCATGCATAAAGATGGAAGCCATTTATATATATGCTTGCCTCCATTAAACCTTCTGCTAAGGTTGTCTACTAAGGATAATTGTGCTCTTCTTTTGGTGGGCTCAAAACGCTAAGTATCGTTTTGCTTTGGGATCTCATGGTAACCTTCTGCCATGGGCAAAGTGGTGTAGGCCTACAAGTAGTAGAAAAAGAAGCTACAAACAAGCGAGTGCTATATAGAGGAAGAGAGAGCCACAATTTAAAAGCTATCAATCTAAGAAGAGCACACATGCAAAAGATGGAGATAGTGATTAATCTTGTCCCAAATCTAATGTCACATTCATTGCCATCAAATGTGACCAATTGCATTGTAGGGAATCTCTCTCTTTTTTGCTCACTATCATTCCACCTAAAAGCTTGTTTTGACATGGAAACCTCCAATCCTATTTCCCTCTTGTTTTAAGTGCCTACTTTCTCTTGAATAATGCAAAAGAAATACCATATTTCTTGTTGATTAAGTTTAAAATGTTCTATGCACTCCTCCAGACATTAGAAAGCATCCATATATTGCTATTAGGAAAAATTAAACCTTTATATAGATGAATTCCCAGACACCAAAGCTAAGTATATGCAATCAATATAGTCCAGGAAAAAAATAAAATACACATTTCATGACTTCCCTTGTAGATGACATATTTGCAAAGTAGCATTTTACAGGGATGAATGTGTAGACACCAAAATAAAATGAGAAGTAAAATGCAAAAAATTGTAGAGAATATGATGCATGTCTTGGAAATAGTGCTCCAATGATTCAAAGCTAAACCTGGATCCATTCAAACTGGGCTACTAGAGATGTGGTTCTTGACCCAACCAGATGATGATGGACTCTTAAGCTCATCAATTGGATTAGATCTAGTTGGATACAACCATTTCTAATTTATGCAGGTATTATATCCTGATTAATCTCACATTGAAAGTTGAAGGATGTTCTGAGGATTACATATCCAAAAGATGTATGATTTGTTTAAAGCCTACTGATCAGTTGAACAAGAATGCTTACATTCTCACAAGAAGTAAAGTATTATGTCAGGTAAGCCAAACAAGAAAGAAGAGTGTGAGCTAAAGAAGGCATCCTTTTGCCCATCCATGGAGGCCAGAAGGGAATCCCTCACCTGTTAAGCCAATCCTCCCTTGTTAACCAACCCAAGCAACAGCTCTATAAAGGAGGTAGCCATGTCTTCCATCTGCACTCATCCAACTCATTCACAGCAGCCCTGCAAACCGAGAGGGCAGGAAATGGACGCCAAGCCACAGACAGCACCTGCTGACCGCTCCTACACGGATTTGAATCCCGTCTTCGACTGGGTTCGAGGAGGAACCTCCGACGACATTCTCATTCATCTCCCTGGCAAGCTTTCCTCCTCATTCAGCACAATAAGTGTGCACTTGGTTTCTTAGTCTTTAGCTTGGTGTTGATGTTGCAGGATTCAAGAGCGACCAAGTGAGGGTGCAGATAGACAGCCATGGCACGCTGAGGACCAGCGGCGAGCGGCCGCTGGATGGCAAGCAGTGGAGCCGGTTCTGGAAGGACTTCCAGTTGCCAGATAACTGCAAAGTGAATGATGTCCGAGCCAAGTTTGACGATGAGATGCTTCAAGTGCACATCCCGAAGATGGTCGTCAGAGGAAATGGAGCTCTGCCTCAACCGGCAGATGCAAGGGAGCCGCAGTCCAAGGAGAAGGCTGCTAACAAACAGGAAATTGAGGATAATAAATCGGTCGATGAAAAGAAAGCGGCGCAGCCGGCAAGCCCAAAGAAGATGACCGCCGACAATCGCGGTGATCGAAGCGGCGGCATGAGTAGCATCTACATGGGGCTGAGTCAAGCAAGGAAGACATTGCTGATGAACGTGGCTGTCGCTTTCCTGGTGCTGTTTGTTCTTGGATTGTACTTGAAATACAAATTCACAAAGACTGAGACCAGCTAAGTCTTCGCTACATGGTTTCATCACCATACTATTATTGCACGTCATGTAGAGTTAAAAGACTACAATGCCTGAAATAAAACTATTATTGTCGAGGCCTGTGAGGCCAATTACTTCTCCCGAGTTCAGAACACAGTTGTCGGTTGAACAGTTCGTTCTCCGTCCGATCCAAACATAGATCATAATTTGATCAGGTGTCATGTGCGCATGATGACAATTTATCTTAGCCAATCTTTTAACATGATTATATAAAATAATCATATACCGCGTACACGATTGAATATTATATTTTGGATTTAATCAGGATGGAACTCTTATCTGATGTGACAGAAATTGATGGAAAAGAGAGTTCTAAGGATGATATTTATTCTCAAGCTAAAACAAGTGCGACGTCTGCTGCTTTTTTCAAAACTAGTTCATGAATCAGCTAATGGAACATTAAGATTTTGTGCAATGTCCGAAAAAAATGAATGAAGTAATAATAATGCTGTAGCGTTCAGGCTCAACAGTCCCAATATTGCATAGCCGGGAAACGTTGGGTTGAAAGTCTTAGGGATTCTTGTGGCTCATATATATTCTTATGATAAGAAAACGAGTGCATCCCAGCTGTGGTTGTATGGCCAGAGGAGGCTCGTTTTGACGTTGTCTTGTGGCCGAGCTGGATATCTACAAGGCCGACTTCCACACACCTGACAACATAATGAAGAGAGAATATGACTGTTCGATCCGCTGATTCACCATATCTTCTTTCTGACCCAAAAGAGAAGCATGACTACTCCAAGCACAATGGCAACAGGCGCCCATTTTCGAATCAAAGCCTGCAAATGAGTAGGATACAGATTCAGTGGGTATAATGTGACAAATCATAGAATCAGGTACAGATTACAACCACAACATTGCCCGAGAGGAATTCATATTTGTCAAAGCCTCACCAGCAGCCTCCCTCTTCATTCTTCAGTTGACATCACATGTGCCCATTATCAATAAAGTCTCTGACAGTATCAGTTCAAGGGGTGCAACTTCTACCACTTACTGTTTCGTGCATATAATCCATATATTTGAAATACATGTATTTATATGTATGAAACAAATGTATAGATTTATGTTTCATGCACATGTAGATTTTGCTACGGCTTGGGGACATCTCTCAGCTTTCCTTGTTCACCAATGCAACTCCTGTTGATAGATGTGTGTGGTAAAAGGTCTCAAATAAACCACCACATGTTGTTTGGGCTCCAGGTATCTTCGCTCAAAATATGATTGAAGAAAACATTACAATCAAGCATTGCAAATACAATGCCCAGTCACATTTTTAGGAACATACGGAATAATCATTTCCACAGGCCGCCTCAATAGACCTCCTAATCCAATAACTTACATATAATGGACCTTAAACCATGTGGGCCCGAGATATTAGCCGTCTACCAAGTGATCTATTGTAATTTATAACTGGGAATCCCTATCTAATATTCAAGTACTTAGATTTACAAGTTACAATTGCTTTCAGACTGGTTGGACCTGTACCTAAACTTTCCGCCACCTCTCATTCCACATGTCATTTTTCTTCTTTGTTTTATTTTGAATCCTGTATGACTTCAGTTTATTAGAATAACAGCCCTAGATTCTTTTTATCTGCCAGGATCACACACTGCTTTATTAATATACAGCTGTCAGCTCAGCTTGGTCAAATGAGGTGATACAGATCTTCATGGAGTTGATTGTCTGCTCTTGCACAATAAAAAAGGGTGTGGCAGAATACCCTCACACGGCACATGTCACCGTGTCTCGGACACAGTCACTACATCCTAGGAATGAGATTGGGTCATATCATGTAATAAAGGCCAAACTGAATTCAAAATCCAGCATGATTGATCAACACTGTATTTCCAACTGAACCCGCTTATAACTCACTGTGTGGGTAAGACAATGTTCATTCTAATCCAGTGGCAGCAATACAAACCAAGCATTTAAAAATGCATGCATAAAAATTAAGAAATATATCTTATACAGGCCAAAGGTCTTATAAATCTTGTAATTGCATATGCAAAGGCCTCAGGACACACATTAGCACTGATGCGATAATACCTTTTGTAATATTGCAATTTAGATACACTTGTTTTGCCCACATTGCCAGACTGTCTGATTCAGTATCAATTTGGAGAAGAAGAGCTTAGTAGGCAATATATAATATTCTGCTAAAGCAGTTTTGCATTGCAACGGCCTCATAAAGGTTGACCATGATGTTTAGAAATGAAATTATCAGAAGGTATCTATTCTAATTAATGGGACAAGACAAGTTTCTAGACATGAGGCATGCAGCTAAAACTTGCAAAAATTCCAAATGTATCATCTACATGAGCAAATAGAATACAAAACAAAACTAGTGAAAATATCTGACTACATGCTTACCTGCCGATTTAAATCTTTCGCCTTGTCAGCATAGATTCGAGACTCAGATGTCAACCTGCTTGACAATTCACTGACCTCTGCCAAGTTAACATCAAAAATATCAGGAAGTACATAACAAGTAACCTTTAAGATAATTCCTTCTACGTAACAAGTTGCCTCAAAAATTTTGAAGTACATATTACTCTCTTTTGCAAAATGAACTTCCAAAATACATCTCATTATTATAAAAAAGCATTGTGATGAACCAGTAAAAACAGAAGGCCATGAATGAGTTTAAATGTTATTGATTGACAATAAAATACTCATGATGGTGAATGCCAATTTAAAAAGCAACTAGCGAAAGTACATCATTCTGTACAAGCATTGTGCTTACCCTATGTTTCCAAAATAAAACAATGGACAATGAACACAATGATTGAGTAAATATCATTTTCATGCTTAGATCATCTTCATTCTTAATCCTTGACTAATTTCAGCTTTAGAATATAATAATTTGTGCAGCTAAAATGAGTTATGGAATCATGGTTTGTGAATACACTCAAATTTCATTCTATCTTCCTACAAAACCAGAAACCTTGATCTACTTGTTCAAACAAAAGTTCATGCTTAACCAACAGTCACTATTCAGCCCAAGATTTGCACCCTCTTCTGCAAAATCAGTCTCAGTCATTGAACCTAAAAACAGGTACTTCACGAGTACTTGGAACAGGAAAAAGAATGCTTATATGTAATTTGACACAGGTCTACTCAGGAGAAAATATCCAATTTTTCTTTTTTATTTAAATAAAAACCAATCAAAGATTATTCTAATTGCACAAAATGATAAAAAAAGTTGGGGAAAGATTTTGATGGTTCATTTCTTAAGGTTAGATTACAAAGGGCAGTTTAAAAGTTCACAGATGGGTTTAAAGTTGATGCAAAGTTGATTTTTCAATCTTCTAAAAAACCTTTTGCAAAATGCTAGAACAACAGCATAGGAATCAGTAATTTTTAGTACATCTCCATTTGTCACTAAGTACTAATATATATCATAGGCAAAAAAGAGTAGGGTTAACTTACGGTCTAACTTTTCACCAACACCAAGAACCTCCTGAACATTGCGAGTCATTATTTGGTGGACTTCATAAAGTTCATCATTAAGCTTTGCAATATTACGTTGAGTGTGGGTATCCAAATAAAGTTTCTTGGTTTTCTGTATAAAAGTATCTACATAAGCACAAAAGACAAAGCAACAAAACATCAGAATTTAAATACAATTAACAAATTACAGAGGACAAACTACAGTTACATAAGAAAACGTACCAAATTTGATAAAAGCATATGGTCTTGCAGCAGTTTCAATTTGACCTCCATTGACCCTCTCAAACTCATTCTTGAGGTCCTCCAAGTATTGGAAAGCAAGCTTCTTTGGATAAGATCGATCACACATTGTCAGGTAACAAACGCGGCCCTCAATAATATAGCTAAGCAGCTGAGTCAAGGAGAAATAAAGCAAAAAGTACCACACTTCAAAGTGCAACAAGAATATAACTATCTTATAAAACAGAAAAGAATCAATTATTAGTTCAACAAAATGAAACTACCTTCATTACCATGGAGAACTGCAGAAAATTATTCTTTAAAAGTTGTGATCCCTACAATGATAGTGGAAAAGCTCTTTTGGTTTCAAAAATTAAAGGGATCAGATCAATTGAATATGATGTATTATCAATTGACAGCAGAAAATTAATCGTTAAAAAAATCTTCAGAAGTCCTGATCGTTACAATACAATGAAAGTGGTAAACCAAATTTGGTTTCAATAATTAAAGGGGTCAGATCAATTGAATATGTTGTATATTCAAATGACAGCAAAATTTCTGTCACAGCATACAACAACAATAAGTAGAAGCCATAATGTCCCAAATATTTGGGGTTTGGCTAAATCTTCATTAAATAACAGTTGCACAAAGAATTGAAGTACATAAATCAGTTCCAAAGGAAATTATCTCTCAAGAAAGAAAACAGCCACCTACTACTGGATTATGTCAGTCCTACAAAAGAATTTTCAAGATGGAAAAGCTAAAAAACCTTTCATGTTGATGTCAAAATTGGATAACCTGAAATATTTGATTTGTTGACCACATTTTTCATTATCATCATTCCCATGCAATGTAAGCTTGGTTAACAAGAACTACATGCCCAAGTACCGAATCACTTTCAAGAAAAACAACCAGACATAGGATACTGGAAAAAGTATGGACCAGTCTCGATTGACATTCTAGAAGCCTCATAGTGACCCTTTGAGAGACTTTTAAATAAAAGCTTTGCTTGCTGCTTATAGAAGTCAGCATCTTTCTGGTCACGACCATCATCCAATCCTTCTGCTAAAGGTAGGCCATCGGTAACACGTGCTATCATCGTCAACTTTACCATCTTAACCCACACGAATAGGAACTGATGAAGAATTTTAATCAAAATAACCTTCAGAAGTTACCTGGGCATAAAAAGGGAGAGATAAGAATTAAACAAACAATAATTAGGCACTAGAAAACAATATCACATAGAAAGCCACAGTCAGAAACCAGAAGAACAGAAAGTTTATGTTTTAGCTATTTAACTGCTTAAAAAAGTATTTATTAATGTCTCCAAGCCAAACTTTCTGACAAGTAAAACAACAGATACCACCAAGGGACTCACAATAACCAAGATCACTGATGAGAAATTCCAAAAAAGAAAGATTGGAGTAAAGAAGTTCATGATCAACAGAACATCTTGAAATTAATGGTTCAACTCCGAAGGATTTCAAAACTGTTATGACTAAAATCCAGAATATAGATTTACAGCAGCCAAAATATATTGTGGAATATATCAAAAAGAGCATCTGCAACCAATGCAGATTAATTTAAGAAAGAATTCATTTTGGCAAGTATAGGCTACTTATACCCACACATTGCCTTTCCGAATAGCAATCATCCTATCACAGGCACCTACATATTTAACATGTTTAATATTCATCAGCAGTACTAATGAACCTTATCCTATGAAACACTAAAGTAAGAAATCGGTACAAAACTTATTCTTTTATAATACTAAAAGTATGAAAATGTTTGAAAGGGTTCGAGTATCCAATATTTGTAAAATATTGTACAATCAAGCGACATCTGATGCTATGCCCATATCAAGTAATATCATCAAGATAAGCAAAAGGAACAGTACACAAGAAAAGAAAATTGTAAAAGTGAATGAAAAAGTAATTGGATACTGAAAAATACATACATAAAATACAGATCGAGAAAGACATGACCAGCATTAGACTTTTGTTTTTTCTTGATGATTTTTGAAAAAAATAAAAAAATGGAAGTTTCACAAGTGAGGAGTTATTTTCAGGACAAGGTCAATTAGTAAGACAATTTCCTGGGTATAACATCTCAAGACTCAAAGTCCTAAAGGGCCATCCCTATCTCCAAAATATCCAAGTATATAGATTTCTTGTGCAAATTAATCTTTAAGCTAACAATCTTGTAGAACCAAAAATAAAAATGTATACAAAAAATGGCCACAAACTAAACGATGCAAATGACAATACCATCTAGTTGTTATATAATTAGTTCCAAATGCATTAAAAAGAATGCTGCTATGCAAATAAACTAACATGTTGATCACACAGAAAATCAAACTTATATTTAGAACATAAACAATCACAGACAGGGGGAAAGAATAAAATTAAAAAAAAAAAACTGCATCTACCGTGAAGATACAAAAACTTGTCTTCGGAGAAAATCAAGATGACTACTCCAAAATTCTATCTTCTAGTAGCATGCATCAGAGACATTCCAAAAGGAATGTAAGTGACAAATTTAATTTCATGACAGAGACACCTTCCTACACCAAATTACCAGTAAGTTAAGATGGATGTAAATATATCAGAGCCACAATAAAGTCATACAGCAAAAGAACAAGGTCTCAGGCAATTGCATGAGGAAGACTTGACGATATCTTTACTTAATTCTTGTCCATCCAGATACCAATATACAGTCGTACTCAACGAAACACCAAGGCATCGACAACCAAGTCATCACCCTAATTTTCGCTCTTTCAAGACACCTCACGCTTCCGCTCATCCCTACCACCAAATCCATGTAGATCTACTAAATTCCGCTGCACTTCTTGCATCAATCAATAAACCCTAGATCTACTACCGTAAACAATAATTAGATGAAACGTACAAGTGAAGCACCCAGTGGCCGATCAAAGGAACAGATCGTACTAGAATCAGCAGATCCGAAGAGTCCAACGCACGAAAGACGAACAGGTCCACTGGATCCGTATTGAGCAAAAACCTAGGTCGAGATCGGAAACAAAAGAGAAAGAACGGGGATTACCCGACAACTGAACTCGAGAGATCGTCTCGCGTTCCTCGAGACGAATCCTCGGAGAATCGATCGGTGGGCTTGAGACCGTCGCAGGCGATGCGTCGCCGCGTAGGTGGGTACGGAAATTGGAGGAGACGGGGGCCGAGGAAACCGCTTTGTGGAAAGGGAACGATAGGGGGGTGAATGATACGATACTTCATATAGAATCGTGCGGTGAACGTCATTTAGGCGTTGAGCAGTAAAGAGTGGTAATTGGTAAATGCTTTCATTTATTTATATTAAAGATATTTATTTATTTTTTCAAAAATATTAAAAAAAAATTATTGCAAGAATATTGAGAAAATAATCTTATGCATTACTCTCTCATTATCTTAACATTTACTTTCATTCTCTTGCAATATAATAGTATTTATATTTTTTATATAAATATTATATTATATTTGAAAAAATAAAATTGTGATATGATAAATTGATGATCTTGTGATTAACATTAAAATTTTTACTAACTAAATTAGCTGACATGTTAATCTAAAATAATATTTGAAGAACCCATTCTTTGAAGACAGTATGTGATTGCACTACCACTTTGGGCTCCATTAGCTGCCTTCCTGAACACATATGAAGCATAAGAAATAGTGTCTAGGAAAGGTAAGCTGGTAAATGTGTACATAGAATGACTACTTCTCACAACTATTCCTATAAAATCCATAGTTATTATGAAGGCATCACCTGCATCATGGCTTACAAATATCAGGCAACTCGGAGAGCTATTATCTTAAACTCCATATCCATCTAATACTCACAAATGATATCATACCACCAGCATAATAAGATTTATTACCTAGAAAATGATCGGATATAACATATATATATATATATAGGTGAAAGTACAGTGTCCACAGTATAGAAGGTTTCACAAAAGAACAATAGTATCAAGAGGCATAAAGGTTTTCAACACGAGCATACCAACATCCTCACATACGGATATCCTCACGTATGAGGAACAGAGACTTTGCCCCGCAATGTTAGCCTTCAGTCGGCAGTCCAGCTTTGCTCCACTATCTCACGAACTCTCCGATTGTATTCACGCTTGTTCTCGCTGAACATACGAGCAGCCTCAGAATTCGCAGGAGAGTTTGGGTTCGGGTCGCAGAGGAGCGACTGTGAGAAGAACAATTATGAGACGTCAATATCGTCTGGTTAACATTAAAAGACTCTGCATAACAAAGATGTAAGTCTGCCCTAACTTGTCCATGATACTAAAACTTATGTGACAAGAATGAAAGGAAAGCAAGTTTTTCTGATTTCTAAATCAGCTAGAGTAACTGAATTCAGCCAATGTGAGGATCCATGTACAGTATATTCTTCTAATGTTCTTAGAACCTTATTTTAAACATTTTAGTCAGAAAGCCAACTTCTGAATATTTATCTTTCATGTATTCCAGGAGTTGTACTCCAAATGGCATCTAAGAAATCATAATAATCAATGATAGATGATTAAACCCAAAACATCCGTAATATGGTGCTAATGATCATAAAGATATCTAAGAAGACAGTATCTTATTAGGTACGGTATAGATGAAATAATGTAATGTGGCACCATGCGCAGTAAGAACTCAAGAGCATTGACCAATTCCAGAAATTCAACCGACCCTGTTTCACAACTAAATATGGGAGAGACACCTCTGGACTTATCAGGTGCATTGTGAATTGACTACAAGGATTTCTATCTTATCTATTACTTTCACTCTATTCATACATGTGCCTGAGAAATGCTAGCATAGTAATTTGTTTCCTCAAGAATATTCTAGAGGCCAAAACCAAGGAACCCAATAGCAACAGCGTGAAATTTGACCGATAAATGTGCAGTCATGCAGAATAAGATTTAACTAATGCTAGATTCTATGAATTTGCAAGGTCACAAAGTTCCTTGAACATTAGACATGGTATACAAGCGGTGCTACTGTCAAGTTGTGGTCATGAATCAAGAGTGATACGCATGATCAAGACAAGAAGAATTAAAATTACTAATTTCATGTTGTTGTGCAACAACAAGATCATTATCGCTTAAAATTTTAGTTCCTTATCTGACGAAGGCCTAAAGAAATAACTTCATAGGCCATAAACTTGGAAAATTATATAGCAGCTTTTGATGGTCAAAATACAGCTTAACAAGAATAGGAAGGATTGAATCACCAGAGAATTCTGTCTCTTCAAACTTCAAATTTATTTTACATTGCTTTGTGAACCATTTTTATTTGCCATACCACCTACTAATATATGCATATTACACGTTGATATTAAACAAGAATATTTAATGCACAAACCAATTTATAATACAAAGTGGCCATACTTTCTTTTTCACTCACATCATCTACTGTTGTAGTTATACAGAAATTCTGTTAAAGCCTATAAATTTTGATTCTGAAAATCAGCATCTATTTGCTAAACCTTCTTTGTTGAAGCCCACTACAAGTACCATCTAGTGGAAGTTCTGATATTCAAAAGCTGCAAATATCATTGCTTTTGAAATGTGGCAATATACCAAAACACTAACCTGAATAGAAGTCAATATTGCAGCAACATCATAGATTGGACTCCATTGATTCTGTAAAATATCCAGGCAAATGCTTCCATCTGCATAAACTGATCCATACCATGGCATTATTGTTACAGTGAGTCTCTTCTCTTAGACAACCTACTAATATGAATAATAGCAGGCAGAAGTATTGAACCATCTGAGTATTGGTACTCTCTTGCTATTAAAAGTTGACTCATGTGCCAGTTTAAACCAATAGAAGCTTCATGGGAAAACACGCCAATTAACAGTAAAAAACAGTGAACATCCTTGTCAGAAGCAAAACTTACTGTTTGGATGAAACATTCGTGAGACAAACCGCACAGTTGGGGGCTTATTCGGGTAATCCTCAGTGAACTGCAGAGTCAGTTTAAATGTCCCTGCAATATAGATAGAATGAACATGAAAATTTTGATGTATGAAGCAGAAATTTGTTGCAAGCAATCATAAAGAAATGCTACGTGAATACTTCATAACATTCCTTCACATATGCCAGCAGACCTAAATTTAGATATTCTAAATGGAAATCAACAAAGCTGTCCATACTAGATGTCTCCCAGTCACCATTTCCATAGACTACAATGCTAGTAAACATGCAGGAAGCCTTTAGAGTTTTCAGTTACTCTCATATTAAAAGAGTGTTGGTTCAGAAGAAGGGCACTTGAAACAGTCTTAAAAATTTGAGGCTTTAATTCCTCAGGGAGTAAGCACTGGAGTTGACCTAAAGAGTGACACAAAAAACATGGCACCAGAAAAGGAACTATAAAGTGGTTAAAGGTTCTTAACACTTCAAAATTCAAGGGAGTGGTCCTTAAACAAAATCATTGTTGTAGGACCAGAAAGTTAATTTAAAGTTACAATAATCATATGCTGTTCCATCTTGGTACCAGACTCTACCTTATTGCTATAGGGCATCATCTACAGTAACAATTGTATCCAGTGCTGGGCAACATGGTATGCCATGCAAAATGGGTTATCGTTGTGTATCTTGTAGCTCAGTTGTTGCTACTGTTCCATGATCATCATTCATAGCTAAGCAGGGAAGAGAACAACCATGGTTATGCTGGAGAGCAAGCAGATTATTACTGCTATAAGTTGAAAGACAAGATTATATACCAATTAAAAGATTCCAAGAATAATAGCTTTTGCGTCTGCAATAAAATTTAATGATGAATTCAACTATAGGAGTGTAAATTGTCAGATTAAATGCTACAAATGAAAGCAACGGCATACGAACCAAAGAAAAGCATGAATGGGTAGGCAGCTAAAGGGTTAGGGTTAAAGAGCTACAGTTTTTAAAAGGGATAAATATAATGAGCAATTTGGAGCCATCAAGGAATTCATAAACACCTACAAGGGTAATATACTTATGTGCTATTATTTCATCCTTCGATACAAGATAACAACTTGCTTTTATTGATTATTCGGTTCCTTAAAAATTTCACCTATCTGAATCTGAGCAGAAGCCCTAGAGATATTCTTTTAATTAAGAAAGAATTGTTCTTACTGGAACAAGCAAGGAGCAAAGAGAATTGTCTTTGCCCTACAAAACAAGATGAAACTATTTATGGGTTTGGGTGACTGTCAATATCACCATCTTTGGGCTGTGCAGTTGCATATCAGAAACAAAAAGTAGACCAGGGGATGTTGGACATCGACTGGATAAGGAAAGGCACAAGGTGTTCCATCAGTTGCATTGTTCCGAGCTCACAAAAGGAGGATTACAAATCCTAACTACACAGATGACAATGTACCTTAATCAGCAGGATTAACTTAAATAAAAGTAACTTTGACGATGATGATTAAGGACAACCAGGAAATTAGAAATGAAAATTAGCTATCTTGACAGGGAAGCAACATAAATTTACAAAGTTACAGAGAACCAAATAAGAGAAAATTGAGCGATCGCCAAATTGACATATGAGGACATGAGGAGTTGAAATGAAAGGATAACAAAGTAAGAGACATGACAACTCAGGTATGAAGTTGAGAAAAAAGAGATTGTGAAGTTGATCATCTTCTTTTTGATAAATTTATGTTGTGATAGCTACCCCTTTCAGTGCTGCTTTAAGTGACCCACCCACACAGTTGCAGTCCTCTACTTGTATTTTGAGCAAAGCCATCACAGATTATTGTCTGTACTTTATTCCTTCATCTGAATTTTCTACCAAATCGGTTGGCCTAAGTTCCTGTCTCACATTTTGTCATACTGGAGTCTTAACAAGCAATTATTTTTTGCTTCTTTTTTTTTTGCAGCATTGTTGAAAAGGGAATGCCCCTTTTGAACATTTTCAAATCAACCACATGTTTTACTAATTTCGTGAATCTTTATTTCTTCTTGATACATCATTCATTGGTTTGTTCTTCATATATTCCAGCTTCCACCTCGAAAGTTGGTGTGAGCTGTATGCCTCTGATCCTTTCTCTGAATTTCAAGACTACTGTAAAACTAAAGCAAATTTAGGTTCTCTAAGATGTTGGAAAGCTTAACTTCCAATTCCAAAAAATCCTTGCCAGAATTTTGCATTGCTAGATAACAATGAAACTAATCTAAAAGCTCTAGATTTATGATTAAGATTTCCCAAGAAATGAACTGTGTATTGATGTTGTAGTGTCTTGCTCAAGTAAACATCATATTAGAGATAAAATTGAGATTCATGGCATCAAAAGTATGATAATTAAGATTTATGGCATCAAAATAAGAAAGCTTGGCTTGAGGAACTAAATAGTCACCAAGAAGTTCCTCGTGAAAAGCATCTAGAATGTCAGAAAAGATAAGGTTATCAACAAACTCAACAGCTTTCTAACTTAGAGAACTAATGTAGGCAAATCAAAGCACTCTAACTTGCTAATAATGGGCACATTGCATATGCAAACTAACTTTAAGAATTCATATGCAAGTGGACAAGTTAACTAGCTAGCAGTCCCAAATTAATTTTCAAAATTAGGCAGTCATATCATAATTGAGGATTTTGTTGAGCCCTTAAATAGAGCAATTTTTTTTATTACAATATGAACGTCCTTCAGATATGTGATGTAAGTAGAATTCTTTTGGAATCACATATTTTGCAGACGCATATGGGTAGATAACATCACATTGACTAAGGCCCGAAAAATTAGCCCTAAAGAAAAGGAAACTGTGTTTTGATTAACTCAAAGAGCATATAACAATAGGCAGGACAAGAGAAATAGAATATGACTTGTTAACAAAGGAACTCGGTAAATTTTGCAGGTAAGAATGATATCTAGCTCTCAAAAATCGAATCACGTAACGAACCCATATCATTCATGAACCAAAACAAGGAAAACCCCACGAAAAAGCTCAAGATCCATCTCAAACCCACAGCAACAACAGCTAAAGATGTAAAATTTACAGCACAAATCGATCAACTAACCTCCATCCCACGGAGTGTCATCAGGGCTGCAGTCAACCAAGACCACATCACCATCAAGATTCAATCTTTACTCGAGAAAACAAGGAGATCAAGGTAGGGATAGGGCGTCTCACCCGAAGATGACGGCGTTCCAGAGCAAGATGTTGTTGTCCTGCGGCGCGCCACTGACCCCCGCCGGCGGATCCTGCTGCAACCTCTTGAAATCCCGCATCAACCTCTTCCTCGCCGGCGTCGACATCCTCCCGGATCCCCCTTGCTTCCTCACCAAAAAGGTGGGGCTTTTTACCTCTCTCTCTCTCTCTCGCTCACACACCCTCCTACTTCTTTCTCCCGATGGAAGGCAAGGGAAGAAGGCAGATTCCAAGCAAGAAAAAGAACCCCATCAAAAAAGCATCCCCCTTTTCTACTGTTGCCTTTTGTCTCTTCTCCTTGGTTGGCATCAAAATTACCAAATCTACAACACCTGTGACAGATTACCAAGTTTGCGGTGCTTGTGTATGAATCAATGGCTAATTGGAGAGAGAGAGACACCATTAAGATTGCCAATGGGCAACATCAAGGCACTTGTGATGTTGATCTACACCTACTTGCAATGGCATCACGTGGAAGAGAGGTGGGAGATGTTAGGGATATTGATTTGTATAGGTGAGTAGTCAATAATGTCTACCAAAAAAATGTGTCAATAGCGAAAATATTCATACAATTAAAAGCTAAACATACGATAAATCAATAAAATACCTACTAGACGATGATAAATTAAGCCAACGACTATTCGTTAAAATTATTTCACTCTTATCGGCTTTTGACTTGAGCATCGAAGAGATCACGTTACGAACCTCGCTCAATCTTAATCTTCATTAATCTTTATGCATATTGATCATAGAGCATACACCGAGTCCACCTCAACCCTCGAGCAAATGTTGAAGTTTTCTTTTTGATCATATCACACTTCTTATACAGATGCAACCAAAATAATATCTTTAGTTAAATTAAATATTAGAAAATTTATTATTTTTAGTAAAATTTTGTTATGTATTCCTCTATCTTTCCATGCAATTATTAATGCTATTAACTTGCCTCATCCAATGAGAGTAGTAAAAATAATATTGAAAATGTTTAAATGGAAAAATATTATTGTGAAGTGTGTGTATATATAAATATATATCATATTTCTTAAATCACAAGCTAATTTTTTGGGATTTTAAAATGAACGGTGATGGTGGGAGATGTTTCTTGCGTGTCCAATCTAATTCTTAAATGATTTGCTGATTTGCATCATCTGATCACTCCCATTTTTCACATACAAAATCAAAACCATGCAGTCACTGCCACAAGAACTACTCACGATGGCGACGGTAGAATGGCCCTCTTTGTTTCTGTGAATGCAGAAAACTGGGACCAAGTGGAGCATGAGAGGCCAATCTTCTGCTGTTCGATGTGCCACATAACTGAGAGTTTGTCGAAACATCAACTTTCATCCTAAGATGTAAACTTCTGTGTGCATTTTGTGTGGTAGCTCTCCTGCAGTTTCCTGGAAACATCCTACCTTTGTCCACAGCGGAGGCAAAAACGTGTTGCAGTCCTTTGTACTGTAATGTTTTCCCGTTTAGCTGTGATATAGACCTTCCCCCCCCCCCAGCAGACATGATCCAGTAGGACAAAATTTTGGCTATAAATATCTGAGAATTCCATGTTTCTTCCCACTCTCATTAAATCTTGCTTTAACTCCAATGAACTTCTCTTAATTGTGCAGACATGCCGCACAAGTTGATGGCATTTGTGGTCTCAGAGAAGTTCAAAGCCTTGGTGAACACATCTTTCCTCCTCCCCTTGTGCTTCTTCTTCATGTCCCATATCCGTTCTCCTACCACCTCTGTCCATGTCACAAGCACTCAGGCTCTCCCCGGCTGCGCCGGCCTGCACAAGCTCAAATACAACCATTCCGAGTGCCTTTACATCGGCGGCTACAGTCCATGCTTGTCGCAGGGCTACGTGAACGATCTCCACCTCTACTACTGCCTCTTCGGGAGTCATCCTCCATTAGCCTGTGCTCTCCTTGCCCTGTGGGTTCTCGTGTTGTTCTACTTGTTGGGCAACAGAGCGTCGCAGTACTTGTGCTCCTCGGTGGAGGACTTGTCTAGGGTTCTTAACCTCTCTCCTGTTGTAGCTGGTGCAACGCTACTGTCACTGGGTAATGGCTCGCCTGATGTGCTGGCCAGCATCGTGTCGTTCAGCTTCGGCTCCGGTGAGCTGGGGCTGAGAAGCGTGCTGGGTGGCGCGTTCTTCGTCTCCTGTGTCGTCATCGGCGTCATCAACCTCTGTTCTCCCTCTTCTTCCCGGTCGGTACGCATCGACAAGTCGAGCTTCGTCCGTAATGTGTGCTTCTTCATCGTCGTGCTCTCGTCCCTCCTCGAGATCCTACAGGTGGAGAGGATCACTATCTGGGGTGCAATGGCTTTTGCCTCCCTGTACCTCGTATACGCCTCGGTGGTGTCGGTGACGTACTTCTATCGCCAGAAGTACGACGACCTGGCGACGTCGATCCTGGAAAAGGAAGAAGAAGAAACGGATGGCCAAGACTCGTCAACCTACTGTTGGCTTCAGGCAATGGCTTCGCCATGTTTGAAGTTGTTGCTTTACCTCATAGACATGCCTCTCGATCTTCCAAGGATGCTAACCATACCGGATGTGTCAGAGCAGAGGTGGACAGGGATGTATGCCGTCTCTTCGGCCACATTAGCACCCATCTGTGTGACAGCCCTGTGCAGTTCCAAGAGAAGGGGAATAGGATCCCATGATGGTTTCACCATATGTCTCTATGAAAGCCCGGTCGGCGGTGTTTCAGGTCTCCTTGCACTGCACTCCACCATGAGGGAGAGTCCACCAAGGAAGGGCTTGTACCCTTGGTTAGCAGGAGGGTTCTTGATGAGTGTTCTGTGCACTTACATCGTAGCCGATGAGTTGGTCGGGCTGCTGGTATCCTTGGACTACATTCTTGCAGTGAACCCTGCAATCCTAGGGCTGACAGTGCTTGCATGGGGCAACTCCATTGGAGACCTCATGTCATATGTGGCAATGGCCATGAGTGGGGGAAGAGATGGAGCTCAGGCAGCAATCTCAGGGTACTACGCAGGGCCGATCTTCAACACAGTGGCTGGGCTGGGGTTGTCCCTGGTGATGTCAGCCCGGGCACTGCACCCAGATTCTATTGTGATCCCAGTGGGGACAGCCGTGCTTGAGATCTTGGGATTCACGAATGGGGGATTGTTGTGGGCCCTGTTGACGTTGGCGAGGAAGGACATGAAGCTGGAGAGGGTGATGGGAGTTGGCCTGTTCCTTATCTACTTGTGCTACCTGTCCCTGAGGCTCTCCCAGAGCCTTGGGCTGGTGGTGTGAGTTTAGGAACTCTAGCTTTTCTTGGATTCTACGTTTGTGCTCTACTTGTTTTAACCAGTCACCCCATCTTCTTCTTGGTCGGTCTGCTGGATGCTACTACTGTTTCTGTCTCTGTGTGTCTGTACGTTCTTCTCCATCTGATGTATTAAATGTTGATATTAACTCTTATTTTAATCAGTCACCTCAGCTTCTTAGTCTTCTAGCTTCTACGACTGTAATGACTCTCTATCTATCTATCCATCTGGTGAGAGAGAGAGAGAGAGAAAAGGGCATTTGATGTCGAAAGGTGTTCTCCATCTGATGGGTTATATGTTGCATCATATTACCTGTTGGCTAGCTTAACCAGTCGCCTCATGTTCTTCTTAGTCTGCTAGCTGCTATTACTCTGTGCGAGAGAGAGAGAGAGAGAGAGAGAGAGAGAAGGGCACTTGATGTCAAAAGCTGCTCTGTGTGTTCTCCATCTGATGTATCGGATATTGCGACGTACTACCTCTTGTTTATTCAGTCACCCAATCTTCTTCTTAGTGATGTATAACTGCTACTACTGTTACTCTCTCTCTCTCTCTCACTGTGTTGTGTGTGTGTGAGACGGGCATTTGATGTTGAAAGGTACTCTGTGTGTTCTCCATCCAATCTATTGCAACTCATTAACCCCTAGTTTTAACCACTCGCATCATCTTCTTCCTAGTCCAGCTAGCCGCTACTACTGTTGCTACTCTATGAATGTGTGTGTGTGTGTGTGTGTGAGAGAGAGAGAGAGAGAGAGAGAGAGAGAGAGAATGCTGCAGATGAAAATGGAGGCAAGACCCAATGAAGGAGGACTTGGAGCTTGGATAATGAGCAATGCGTAGCTCAACTATGGTTTAGTAAGAAAATATATTGTGGAAGCTCATCTCACCTAATTTAAATGAGCAAAATCCGAGTTCAAGTTAACCAAATAATCGGTAAATCCTGCATGCAGTACAAACACATTTTACGTGCTGAATCATCAAAATACCAGAAGGCAAAATGTCAGAATTTACTGCATTTCAAAAAAGGTAAAAGAATCAATCTCTGAAGCGACAAATGTGTTCAAGGAGAGAAAAGATAGCAGTAGCAGCAGAAGACGATATAGGCAGACAAAACTCGAATTCTAGTGTGTTCTTTGAATGGGACATTTGGGTTTGTCCTCAAACCCAGACGACTAGCAAGAGGGTACCACAGTCTTATGCTTCTGTGTCTCCTTACTTGTTCATGATTAGCATCACCATGCAGAAAATGTGGAATGAAAGCTTTATCTATACTCAACCCTTTTCATTGTCCTTTTTTTCTTTCTTTTTACCATCATTCGAGTACATGTGGAACTCAATAGTTAACACTCCCTTTTCAGTGTCCTTTTTCTTCCTTTTTACCTTCGTTCGAGTCCATTGTGGAACTCAGTAGTTAAGACTCCGACAATACGATGCATAAGTTTAAGCATGAGATTATGTATAAGTTTAACCCTTTAACTCCTAAGGGTTAAGAAGAGTTCATCAGCTTAGCTTGCTTCACCCACTCAAACCTTGATTTGATTCAGGCATGGCTTTTCACTGTGTGATTCTTCCTATCTTTATCTCAATCTTCGTCCCGCAATGATAAGGAAACACTGTTAAGTTATCTACCAGGCAACACAGCAGGCAGTGGCAGGGAATCGTGTTGCAAGCCTCAGCTAAATTATCTCTTGGCCTATTCTCTTGTGACACAACAGCAGGTAAACTCGGGATCCAAGATGAACTGTTGCCATGAGTACAGCAGTGGAGGATCCAATTATCGTGTAGATCTGTGGGAGGAAGCATGCATGAGGGCTCTCAAACTCTCTGAGGAGAGATGTGTTGGAGAAGAGATGAGTGAAGCCATTTGCAGTTGCTTCATGGAGTCTGTCAGTTACCATTGTTGTTTGTGTCAAGCAGGAGAAGTGAGGGATGATTGCAGTGGAGAGAACTGAGAAGTCTCCATGATAGCTGGGGAAGGAGAAGCTAGCAGCTTGCAGTACTACTGCTGCTGTCCATTAATGGTGATGGAGTTCGGATTGCTTTCTCAGAGTGCTCTTCATTGTGTTACCAACGAGAGAGGATGAACATTGCAGAGTATGCTCTGTTGTTGGCGTCTGGTTGTGATCTGCATGCTAAAAGCTATATTAACATTAATACAAACTAACATATAATTTATGTACGTGTATATATATAGATATTATGATAAATTATCCAACATCGCACCAGTGGTCTAGTGGTAGAATAGTACCCTGCCACGGTACAGACCCGGGTTCGATTCCCGGCTGGTGCAATTTTAATTTTAATTTTAATGTGTTGAAAAGACCTTTTGTTTAAATCTATATTGGTTTTTGGGTCTCCTTTTTTTAAAGTATATATATATATATATATATATATATAATTTATTCATTTTAGTGTGCTAATAGTTTAATAGTTGAGAAAATATTTAGATCAATGAACGAAAAGTTTAGATACATATTTTCGAAAATAGTTGAAGAATTAATTCTTTTGTATAGTATTATTTAAGTTCTAAAAATGTAGGATATTTTGTGAAATAAATATTTGTCAAAAACAATTCATCATCGCACCAGTGGTCTAGTGGTAGAATAGTACCCTGCCACGGTACAGACCCGGGTTCGATTCCCGGCTGGTGCATTTTTAATTTTAATGTGTTGAAAATACCTTTTGTTTTGATCTATATTGGTTTTTGGGTCTCCTTTTTTTAAAGTATATATATATATATATATATATATATATATATATATATATATATAATTCATTTTAGTCTGCTAATAGTTTAATAGTTGAGAAAATATTTAGATCAATGGACACAAAGCTTAGATACATATTTCCGAAAATAGTGGAAGAATTAATTCTTTTTGTATAGTATTATTTAAGTTCTAAAAAATGGAATTTTTTTGGTGATATCTGTATTTAGTCTCATATAAAAATATGTATTGAATGAAAATATTTGTTCATTTTAATCTGGTAATAATTTTAATTACTGAGAAGATTAGGAGATTAAAGGAAATGCATTTTATAGAAAATATTATATAAATAGTGGATGAAATAATTATTTTTTGTATAGTACTATTTGGTGTTTGGTCTCTTTTAAAAGGATATGTTTCATGAAAACATTTCTTCATTTTAAGTTGGTAAGAGTTTTAATTCTCATCAAGATTCGAATATCTAACCGGGCTTACATTTTAGATAACTAAAAAAATAGTGCAAGAAATAATTTTTTTCTAGTATTATTTTGGTTCAAAAAAATGAAATATATTTTATGTTACAAAATTATTAGAAGTAATTTCTACAAGCAAAAGTAGATATGAAGTTATCAAGCATGTATTTTGTATCAGTCTTTAAGTTTAAATAGGCTTTTTGGGTCTCTTTAAAAGTATAAATTTCATGAAAATATTTATTTATTTTTAGTTGATAAGAATTTTAATTCTCGAGGAGATTAGAAAATCTGATCCACACAAATCTTAGAGAAATATTTTCAAAAGAAGTGAAAGAAATAAGTATTTTCCATTATTATTTGGATTTTAATTTTGTCATGATATATTTACTGTCATTTGGGTCTATTTCAAAAGCACATAATCTCATTAGCTGATAATAATTTTATTTCCCAAAAAGATTAGAAGATCTGAAAGGTACAAAGTTCAGAGATATAATTCCAAAAAAGTGAAATAGGCTTTTTTTCTCACAAAATTATTAGAGATAACTTCTTGACGCGAAAAATAATAGAGATAAAGTTATCAAACATGTCTTTTATATCACTCTTAAAAATTAAAATTTTCATCAAAAAGAGAAAAAACAACTCTAATAGGATCCCAAAGTACTTCTGTCTATGTGACAGATGAATCTTCTCTTTTGCATCAGTTATTAGGTTTTTTTTTCATGAAGAAAAAAAGACAATAAAATATTTTATCCAAAGAACTTGAAGCAGATAAAAATCACTTTTATGGCAGTTGAATCTTCTGGTCATGTCTCACCTTGTCTGCATTCTTCTAGTGAAGGCATTTCTTATGAATCAGTATCTCATCAGCCATGCCTCCCCACTGATAAGACAAACTCTCTCACATATTCTTGGATTTTTCTGTCCATGACTAGTTTTAATGCACAAGCAATGCATTAATTCATGTATTAATGTGCAGATTTCAGCATCTTGATACTTGTCTGGTGATGTATCATGGAACCATGCTCTAGAAGTGTATAGAAAATGCCACATACATTTCTGCATCCATCATCTGAAGTAGGTTGATCATCATTATTGCTGGGAACTGTTTTATTTACTGATTGAGGCCTGACAACCAGTGAGGTTTACTAACCCACATATACCTAACATGAAATTTATTGGAAGATGTTGGAACTAATTGGTGACTGTTTGCTGACACTTGATGCTGACATCTCAAAGATAATGTGAGTGAAAGGGGCACTTCTGGGGTTTTTTCTTCTATGTCATTTATATGATGTGATGCAGAAGGGTGATATAATATTGATAGGTGAGGTGGAAGGGTTTTGGCATTATTCCTAATCATCTGAATCAGTTAACAGTCTCAATCTAATGGATTTCCAGCAAAACCAGAAGTGAAATGCTTGCAGCATAACAAATCTTCATTGTAACTTTTGACATGTTCCCTTACAGTGAAAAGGATTTGGATTGAAGAGAATTCTCCTTCATCCATCATCCAAAAAGAGCTTTATGTGGTGGGTATTTCAAAGCATATCATGTGCTATCTATGAGTGGTAAGCAAGTAAGGCTGTGAGCAAGGCTTCCAGCTTACATAGAGAATGCTGCAGCTGCATTTATCTCCAAATATCTGAAGGTATTTCCTTCACTTGAATCAAAATCTTGATAAATCTTGTGATTAATGGTCTAATAATCTTATGATGTTTGTGTTGCATAAACCATATTCAGGTCTAATTCTGATTAAACTCAAACTTCTTGTCTAATCTGTGACAACATAATCTTAACCAAATAGTGTTACAGAACTTGAGACCTGTCTGCACTTCAACTTCAGTAGGCAAGTTGCCTTACACCATGGCATGTTCTCCAAAAAGTGTCCTTTAGTATGTTTTCATTAGCTAGTTCCAAGATGAATTGCTGCCATTCAAATTCCATGGAAGAGGAAGATGACTTTGTTAACATTTTCCCAAGATTGATACTCTTCAAGCAACACAAAATAATTGGCATTGGCATCTCTTTCAAGCTTTACAAATGAGGACCAAACCCATCAACCATCTTTAATACCTAATCAGCTGCTTATTTTATGAATTCTTCTGCAACAGTAGCATGGGTTGACTCCCAAAGATGCTCTGACTTTGACATATTTACTTGTTCCATCATGTTTTCATATGAATTAATGCCAAACATCTCAAGGACCCCAAAAGATAAAGAAACTAATTTTACAAAGATCAAACAACACAAGTAAATTTATTCTGATATTGCTTTCACACTCATGTCTATTGAGCTCATATTTTGAATTATAAATATGCCATAATGGAGGTACTTAGTTGTAAGTAACCTAATATGACATTTACAAAAGACAATGTTGGAACATCACCTACAATTTGGTTCTGTTTCATCTTAATGACTCATCTTTTGGCCTTTTGAAGCATGCCTCTAAATTCAAGAACATATCAGTGTCCAAAAGGAATCTTGTGTTGGCAATCAAAAAAGCAATTGAAGATATGACATGGACATTCCACCTTTCTCTTTTGGAGTTCTTTGAGTTGGATTCTTTCTTCACTGTTACAAGTGGATAGAGATAATTTAAAAACCCTTTGGTACTGGAACCTACCAGATCTTGCATATCTTGGAAATTGGCCATTATGTTCAACCTGAATTCATGAGTTTTGAAGTTTTATTATTATTATTATTATCTCTTCTCTCACTTTTTTGTTTTTCCAATACAATTAAAAGCATCAAACCCCCACATGGGGGGAGAGGAAATGTATAAAATTAAAGGAGTTGTGGGCACAGTAAGGGGTCATTTATTAGATCCATCAAGATTATGGAAACACAACCATCTGAGCTACCAAATAAATACAAAGGAGAAATATGTTTTTGTTATTAATTTTGGTGATCTCATAATGATCATATTTGACACTATTCTCACCTTAATTACAATTTCAATTTTTTTTATTAAGATATCCTTTATTTATTTGCTATTTTACTTACTGAAAAATTATAATTAAATAATTGATCATTGTCAAACAATCTAAAAGCTTAAGTTGACAACTAGGGTAAAAATTAATGCACTTATATTCTTAATACTCCTCCAAAATGGCACAAACTCAATACTTAAAACTTATGTTGAATGATTAATTTGATTAAAGCTCATGAATTTTCACTATAATATCATATTAAATTAATGAATATTGTCAAGTTTAGATCATTCTATGATGATGAAATTGAAATACTACCCTAATAATGATCATAAATGTACATCCAAATACAAATGGAACCTACCAATAGATTCTCTCAAAATTATAGAACTGTTCTTATAATCCAATTTAATCTAAAAAAAAACATAATTATTTTTGAAGAAATAAAACAAAATATAGTTCTCATAAAGTTACATTTATTACAAAACTTGTTGAAATAATAAAATAGAATCAAAATTTATCTTTTGATTAATGAAAAATCGAACGATAAAATATGAAGATGAAATATTACATAAAAATATCCTAATATTTTCTTTTTTTCTACTATATATATATATATTATTGAGGAAAATAGTATTAAAATTTGGTTTCTGGAACCAATTTCCCCACAATTTATTATCTTTACTGTTCATTGTACTTCCCTTCTAAAAAATCCCAAAACCCCCCATCTAATGCCATCATATGTAACTCTCCTCTGCCCGTTATCTCGGTAAAAGCAAGCAGCCGTATCGGCCGATACTTTCGGATATGTCGGCTGCCGTCCATCGCATCGCTGCCGTCCACGTCACCCCCAAATCCACATGCAGCCGACACCAAACCTTCCCGTATTTACAAAGACGCCCTTCGATGTTACGGAGCTACCGCGACGGTCAACTCCGTTATCCGCCGCAACGTGGGCTGACGATGGATCCGGACACTGCGCCATGTCAGCTCGTGGTCGGAAGCCGACCTGTTGTGCTGTCACAGTAGATTGCCGGCGAATTGAAATGACTTTAATGCACTCAAAGAGTCGCGCTCTCGATCTGATCACTCCGCGAATCGAGCGAGGGGAAAAGGGGAACGTCAAAAGCTGAAACTTTTCGATCCCTTTTGGGCAGTGGGAATCGCCTCAAGCGCCTCTCAAAAGCTTCCACCTTTTCCTTTGTTTAATGCTTACAGAGCTGTTCACCCTTCCAGTTTTTGGTACCTCATATTCTCCCCGATTAAAAAGATTTATAATAAGTTTTTGGTACGTTGTTTGCTTGGATTCTACAGTTCTTTTTGAGCACTTTCTCTCTATCCAACAATTCATTACCAAAAGTTGGATCATTTGAAGCTATTGCTTGCGTCTTCTTGCACTCGATAAGACTCGGCTGCAAAGTTTCCTTCTTGGATCCAAAGGCAGCGTTTTGGCTTCTCTTCTTCATCTCGCGCCGCTGATTTCGAGTAGCTTGTGGAGAACGCAGAGCTCTGGTGGCGAAAGATTGCTCAAATTCGTCACCTTTAGTTGAGTTTTCTGGTCACTTGCCTTCCTTCTCCTCTGTTTTCCGTCGCTAGAAGTTGCCTTCTTGGGAATTCAATCACTTTCAGGACATTTGCCGTCGTGATTCTGTGGTTTATGAGAGGATAAAGTTGGCTCCTCCTTTTCTCTTTTCTCTCCTGTGGTTCTTGGTCGGTTCTTATCTTAGCTTATCGCCGTCCCTGTCCTTGTCTTCATCATAATAAAAGAACACAAGACAAGGTTGTCGACAGTATCCTTCTCAGTTCTACCCACTACGACAATTCCTATCATCATCCCAAACATCCATCCGTTGTGTTTCTTAGTTGGATGTCTTTCTTGAATAAAGTTACTCTAACCAACTCATTCCATTAGAAGCCTCGGCTCCAGCTTATCTTGTGTTTGGAGATTTCTCTGTGAGAAAAAGGATGTCAGCATACCAGATCTCCATATGTCTCATCGTTGTTGGAATATGTTGTTCTTGGGCTGATGGCCTTGGAGTGAACTGGGGGACGATGGCGACACACCCGCTGCCGCCAAGGATCGTCGTGCGGCTCTTGAAGGATAATGGGATCAGGAAGGTTAAGATTTTTGATGCTGATGCTGCCACCATGAACGCGCTGGCTGGTTCTGGGATCGAGGTGATGGTAGCCATTCCAAACAATATGCTCGGATACATGATCGATTATGAGACAGCCAAGAAGTGGGTGAATCAGAATGTCACTCGATACAATTTCCAGGGAGGAGTGAACATCAAGTGAGTATGAACTCGACAACCTGATTTGGATGCTACAAAAATGTTTCATGATTTCTCCGTCTTACCTTTTCTCAAGGTTTAGATTCAGAAACATGTCATTTTTATCTGTGTGCCGAGTGATTTCAGCATCTTGGATGATATGGGTTGTTTGGCATTAATTTCCTCTCATTGATTGCTTCAGTTCTACTGTGGTATTAATTTACTGGGTTCCTTTTATCTCTCTGAAGGGAAGTTTTAAACCTGAGTGCATTTGGAAATTTTGCTGTATATTGGAGGTTCATCTTCATTAACCGAAAAGCTTCAGGTTTCCATTAATACTACTTTTTCGGTAGTTTATGTTTGGCAAGAACAATCCTTTTTGGTGGCCAAGTATTTATTTCCTGCACAATCTTCAAATTTCAGCTAGCAATCAGTTGCACATCCACTTTTCTGCCTCTCATAAACTTAGTATCTTTTGATGAGTTCTACATGATTTGTGATGTTGATATTCTAACAATGTTTCTTCATCGATTCATATACATGTGTCACTAGTTGTGTAAGAAGCTGGAGCCTAGCTTTTCTTTACCCAATTGATATTGAGTTTTGGATGGGAGACAATTAAGGATCTACTTAAGACACTTTTGCAAGGAGCCTATAGTTCTGCTTTCTAAGGAAGGAGAACAAGGTGCACAATGTTCATAATTGGATATCCTCTTCTCCATTTAGGAATTTATGCTGAGAAATAGAGAGAGCAGTATTGAAGTCTTAGTTGAAAGGTGTGTTCTTTCTAAGGCTTGATCGATATTGAATGAATAGTTATCATGAGAACTAGCTTTTGGAGCAAACTTATGAACGAAGATGTAACATGGAGTTCAAGTGTAAACAGTTTCGGCGCAACAAATTGCAGCTCCTAATTCAATTTATGTATGAGAAACGGCGATGATGTAACATGATGTTTTTTTTGCTATGGAAAGATTTGAAAGAAACACTCTTAATTGAAAGAAACTTGTGAATTTGGACTATTGCTTCTATGAATCTCAAGTCCACATTGTTTGGGGTTTCCTGGATAAACAGGTTAGGCACAAAACATGCAGATACTAATCCAAATAATGAAAGTAATGGTGATGATGGAACATGTGATTTCTTGCAATAAAAACATTTAAAAGAAACATTCTTATGTGACATTTTCTTTGATATTTTTTTGATGACTTGGATTCTTGTGTTTTAGACATTGCTGCAAGTAACTTTCTACAACACTGCTGCCATCTACTTGCAAGAAGCATGAGCAAGTGTTTGTCCTTATCTCATATGAGACTTTGATCTGCTTTTACTTTCCTCACTTAAAACAGCACCTTAGGAGTCCCTTTGCAACAGACGTGGATTGCGTAACATCTGATCACTACTTTTCTCTATGGTGATTTATGTAAATCCATTGTCTATGGCCTTATGAGGATTAATTTTTTTTGTGTTATTCACCATCACAATAATGGAAATTGCAAACTAAGATATGCACGCATATTTGGTACATTGATCTCTGGTTTTCAGTAACAACAGTGAAGCACAAAGTAAAACCTTGCTGTTTCTTTCTCTCTTTCAGATATGTAGCAGTTGGTAATGAGCCCTTCCTCACAACCTACAATGGCTCATTCTTGAACTTGACATTGCCGGCCCTTCAGAATGTCCAAACTGCTCTCAACAATGCAGGAATCGGCGACACGATTAAGGCCACAGTGCCTCTCAATGCTGATGTCTACAACTCACCTGTTAGCAATCCTGTCCCCTCAGCTGGGAGATTCAGAGCTGACATCAACGACCTCATGACTGAGATTGTCATGTTCCTCAACCAGAGCGGCGCGCCCTTCACCGTCAACATATACCCATTCCTGAGCTTATATGATAATCCCAACTTCCCTGTGGACTATGCTTTCTTTGATGGCACATCCACTCCTGTTGTGGACAATGGAATTCAGTACACTAATGTGTTTGATGCCAACTTTGATACGCTGGTCTCAGCTCTGAATGCAGTTGGCCTGGGCAATTTGCCGATCATTGTTGGAGAGGTTGGCTGGCCTACCGATGGTGACATAAATGCCAAGGTCTCCTACGCTCAGAGGTTCTACAATGGCCTGCTGAGGCGTTTAACAGTGAATCGAGGGACACCTCTCCGTCCCAACCAGTACATTGAAGTGTACATGTTCAGCTTGATCGATGAAGATGCCAAAAGCATTGACCCGGGGAACTTTGAACGCCATTGGGGGATCTTTAAGTATGACGGGCAGCCAAAGTACGCACTGGATCCTACTGGGCAGGGACAGAACATGATGCCTGTGGCCGCAAAGGGGGTGCAATACCTGCCTCAGAAGTGGTGCATGTTCAACCCAAATGGTGGTGGTGACATGAGCAAGCTGGGGGACAACATCAACTATGCATGTTCAAGATCAGATTGCACTGCACTTGGCTATGGGTCTACTTGCAATGGCTTGGATGCCAATGGGAATGCATCTTTTGCCTTCAACATGTACTTCCAGGTTCAGAACCAAATGGCCCAAAGCTGCTTCTTTCAAGGACTTGCTGTGGAGACGACACAGAACCCCTCAACAGCTGACTGCAACTTCACCATCCAGATTGTTTCATCTGCTTCAGCTTGCTCGCCATTGCTGATGGTGTTTGTATCAGTCCTTGCACTTTTGTTCTTCTAGAGTGATTTGTTCATTTTTCTTAGCTGAATCACTTGTATGATAAGATTCTGAGATAATATCATTTGTCAGATCCATTTAATAAAGTTCAGATGATATTGGCAATCAAATCACAGAGCTGTTATTACTCATAATTACTGTTTCTGCTACTGAGGAGCAGAGAATTAATAGATCTTGTTGTGTGGCATGACAACAAAAATGACTGTTCACAACATGACACATTGCCTGGCTTTCCAAAACCAAAAGCTACATCACATGCTCATGTTGGCTTTAGTTGTGACAAATCCATGTCATCTTGAGGTTGCAAATCACATCTGCTATGTGCTGATCCACAAAGGCCTGCCTAAAAGTTCCTCTTTAAGTCTATTTTGGAATTCCTCACAAGCAATTTGTTCTCAGATGTCATTTCTACAGATACAGACATCTCATGAGAAAATTGAACTGATTACTGTACTACAATTCAGTAATCTATTCCTTCAACTTCAAATTGAACTGAAATACATTTACATAAATATCATAATGGAGCCTGCAAATCTAAGAAACACTGGGGAAGTTTGATATCCTCACAACAGTATTCCCTTTGAAAATATGGCACTAAATCATGCTGTGATGATCAAAGTTCTTGAAATGATTTGAGTTATATGCTCCTTCCAACCACTCAAAGGTAAAATTTACAAAAATGATAGCCTTATAGAATTAAAATACTTTTTATGACTTAAAACTAAAAAAGGTAGTGTTACATTGAGTTTCAGAGAGAAGATAGTTCAGTCTCATATTGGTATTTTATGAACTTTAGAAGAGGCTATACACATATGTGATAGGGCATATTTTGGTATCGCCCACATGGACCCATGCAACAGATACGATAATGCAGACATGAAACTTCAAGTACGATGTGGCGAGCAACACACACATGGTGGGCAGCCGCTTGTCGCCCCCTCTGTACGAATGACATCATCATGGTACAACCATCCTATAAAGCTTGGGACGGTACTGCGTGGCACCAATCCGTGCAGGTCGGTCGACGCTTGCACAGAAGCTTAAGCCGACTATCCAAGGAGCCAACCGTAATTAATTGACCCCGTATGACTGATTCATTCTTGGAGGTATAAAAGCTAACCCTATTTAATCGGGAGGAATTTTCGCACATTCAACTCACCCTTACTTCACTCAATTCTAACTTAAACTTCAGAAGGGTCGAGTCGAGAAATTCTCCTTCCAACCTTGACCTGTGTGCAAGGGCTGGCAACGAAGAAGCAAACAATAAGACTCATAGCTCAACCCGACTCGACGTGCATTTCCTCTTCCCGAGTCTCCACGTGGATGACCTTGCACATCCGGAATTGGACCAAGTCGTGCTGACTCCTTGGCCACGACGTAAAGGTTCACTAACATTTTGGCGCTAGAAGGAGGGCCCGATGTTGCTAAAGTGCCCCCAACCGAGTAACTCGGGAGAGTGCCCTAGAGAAGAGCCACCCTTGACTCACCCGACCTTCGGGTTTAGAGGCAACTCCCACTTCCTTCGAGCCTAGAAGGGAATACTTTGGCTGCGACCCTGAGCCGCTATTGGCGGCTATTCAATTATCCCAGGATGTTGCCTCCTGAGACCATCATGAGGCAGCTTGCTATCTCAGCCAAGGAGTTCCTCAACCTCACCCACTAGGTGCAAGCGTTAGATGGGATGATGCAGACCATCACACCCCCCATACCCCAGTTATCTTAGCAGATGGTTCTCCCCCACAGTTGTCGCCCATGATCTAACCTACGCTCATCCTTACACCTCGCAATGCCACCCTGGTCGACCAGCCACCTCAAACTTCAAATGCCCACTCCCTAACCGGGGAGCAATTGAGACACCTAAGGCCAACGACAAAGCGCAACATCCCTGTGCCCAGACTCGTTGCCTCGACCTTCCTCGAAGCCAACACCCTATCGTCTGACTCCATGAACAAATCATTTTGGGCCCAATTACGGCTGGTGAATCGATGCCTAGACAAGGTTCAAAGGGAATTTCATAAATCCGAGGAGCTCGGGGAACGTACCTCGGTTGGGTCTCCATTTATCCAAGAAATTTAGGGCAAGCTTATCCCCCTCAACTTTCACCTCCTAGTGTTGGAGGCCTATGATGGTGGCTCTGATCCAGCAGAGCACGTTGCCACCTTTTGGGCCTAGATGGTCCTATACGGTGCTTCCGATACCTTGATGTGTCGAGTATTTCCTACCACCCTCTGAGGCCTGGCTTGGATATGGTATAGTTGATTAAGGTTGTCCTCAGTCTCGTCTTTTGATCAGCTTGCAAAGGAACTCGAGCTTCACTTCTTAGCCAGTGCGTGACCTAAACCGTCCGTGACCATGCTCCTCGGGCTAAGGCAAAAGGAGGATGAATCCCTCTCCCTCTTCGTCACCCGCTTTGCTACCGAGATCCGAGGGGTTCCAAATGCCCACACCTCTTTAGTCATGTAGGTGTTCTTGACGGGCCAATGACCTTCAAGTTTCTTTTGATCACTAGTCGAGAGACCACCGACGACCATTCCCGAAATGCTCCAGCGAGCCAACCAATATGTTGCTGCTGAGGCACTGGTGACAAGAAAGAGCGAAGAGTCACATAAGAGGCCTCGCTAGGAGCTACCTATGTGAGCAGATCGAGAAAGAAGGCCCGCCATGGCAAGGTCGAAAATAGATGAGCTAAAGATCAAAAAAGAAAAAAAAAAAAGTGGCTCACTTCAGCAGAGCATTTGCTCGAGTTATAAATCTAGGCTCGAGCAATGTGGCTTAGCCAGTCATGTGTAATTAGTCGCTGCTCAGTTCAGTCAATGTCTGAGCAGGTGCTCGGCCAAACATGGGGCCAAGTAGTGTTGGTTGGCCAAGCCATCGCTCGAGCTATGTTGCTCAGCCAATCCAGTCCCTAGTGGCCGAGTAGTGTTGCTTGACTAGTCATGTACAATTAGTCGCTGCTTCGTTCATTCAATGTCCAAACAACTACTCAGCTAACATGGGCCTAAGTAGTATTGCTCGACCAAGCCAATGCTCGAGCTATGTTGCTCGGCCATCCAATCTCCAATGCCCGAGCAGTGTGGCTCGGCTAGTCATATGCAATTAGTCATTGCTCAGTTTAGTCAATGTTTGAGCAACTGCTCAGCCAAACATGGGCTCGAGTAGTGTTGCTCGACCAAGCCAATACTTGAGCTATATTGCTCAGCTAGTCCAGTCCCCAGTGCCCGAGCAGTGTCGTTCGGCCAGTCATGTGCAATCAGTCGCTGCTCAATTCAGTCAATGTCCAAGTAACTGCTTAGCGAAACATGGGCCCAAGTAGTGTTACTCGGCCAAGCCAATGCTTGAGCTACGTTGCTCGGACAATCCAGTCCTCAGTGCCTGAGCAGTGTTGCTCGGCTAGTCATGTACAATCAGTCATTGCTCTATTCATTTAATGTCCGAGTAGCTACTCAGCCAAACATGGGCCCAAGTAGTGTTGCTCGGCCAAGCCAATGCTCAAGCTACATTGCTCGGCCATCTAATCCCTAGTACATGAGCGGTGTGGCTCGATCAATCATGTGCAATAAGTCGCTACTCTGTTCAGTCAATGTCCGAGCAGTTGCTCGGCCAAACATGGGCCAGAGTAGTGTTGCTCGGCTAAGCCAATACTTGAGCTACGTTGCTTGGCCAGTCCAGTTCCCAGTGCACGAGCAGTGTTGCTCAGCCAACTATGTGCAATCAGTTGCTGCTCAGTTCATTTAATGACCGAGTAGCTGCTCGACCAAACATGGGCCCAAGTAGTGCTGCTCGACCAGGCCAATGCTTGAGCCTCACCTCGCGGCCAGTCCAATGCCTTAGCAATGCCTCGTGGCCAATCAAATGCCAAAGCTATACCTCATGGCTAGTCCAATGCCCGAGCCACACCCTGCAGCCAGTCCAATGTTCGAGTCATGCTCGACCAGTCCAATGCCCGAGCCTTACCTCGCAGCCAATCCAACGCCCGAGCCTTACCTCGCGGCCAGTTCGATGCCCGAGCCACCCCTCGCGGCCAATCCAATGTTCGAGTTACGTCTCGACTAATCTTGTGCCCAAGCAATGTAGCTCGACCAGTCCAGCACTCGAGTAGGGTTGCTTAGCCAACCCTATCCCTAAGTTATGTCTCGACCAGTCCAATGCCCGAGCCATGCTTCGCGGTCAGTCCAATGTCCGAGTCACGTCTTGGTCAGTCTAATACCCGACCCACACCTCGTGGCCAGTCCAATGCCCGAACCATGCCTCACAGCCAATTCGATGCCCGAGCCACCCCTCGCGGCCAGTCCAATGTCCGAGCCATATCTCGGCCAGTCTTGTGCCCAAGCAATATAGCTCGACCAGTCTAGCGCCTGAGTAGGGTTGCTCGGCCAGCCTAGTCCCTGAGTTATGTCGCTCGACCAATTCATCTCCCGAATAGAAGCTCCCGATTAATCGACGACTAAACCACCAGGCCCAGCACGACAGCCAACCTAGCTAGCAAAAGGCACCGAGCCATGCCCCAAGCCCTACCACGAGGAACCCGGGGCACGTCTCTTTTGGAGGGGAGAGAATGATATGACATATTTTGGCATCGCCCACATGGACCCAAGCAAGAAGCCATGCCCCGACCCGCTTGCTGCCCCCTCCGTAAGAATGATCTCATCATGGTACAGTCGTCCCGGAAAGCTCGGGGCGACACCACACGACACCGATCCATGCAAGTCAGTTGGCGCTCACACAGAAGCTTAAGCCGAATGCAGTTAATTGACCCCGTACGACTGATTCATCCTCGCAGTTATAAAAGCTAACCCTCCTTAACTAGGAGGAAGACTTTTCGGACATTCAACTCACTCTTATTCCACTTAATGCAGACTTAAGCTTCGGAGAGATTGAGTTGGGAAATCCCTCTTCCAACCTCGACCTATTTGCAGGGGCTGACGACGAAAAATCAAGTAACAAGACTCATAGTTCAACTCGACCCGACACGCATTTCTACTTCCCGAGTCTTCGCATGGGCAACCTTGCACATCCGAGATCGGACCGAGCCGGTACCAACTCCATGGCCATGGCATAAAGGTTCACGGACAATACATACTATATATACATACGTATGCGCATGTATGCACATGTACTTACATACATAATTGTCCGTCTCGCTGCTGACGACCGCGCTGACGTTATTAGTCAATGGAAATAACTCTTTCCGAGCAGTCGACCATGAAAGTGTGTTTGGCAGCTCCCGAGACCACAACGATCCCAGCCATGGCCCCGACCCGTCCACCTCCGACGAGGCCTCCCTCCCTCTCGCCGGCCATGTGACCATCGTCACCGGCGCCTCCCGCGGCATCGGCAGCGCCATCGGTCTCCGCCTCGCCTCCCTCGTCCTTAACTACGCCTCCAACGCCGCCCAGATCAACTCCGCCTCCCCGAACTCCCCCCGCCCCAGCGCCGTCGCCGTCCGCGCCGACGCCTCCGCTCTTCGACACCGCTGCACATCCTTGTCGCCAACGCCAGGGTCGGCTACACCAGGTACCCGGTTCTCGCCGACACGGACGTGGAGGCCTGGGACGCCATCTTCGGCGTCAATGCCCGGGGCGCTCTCCTCTGCTGCGCGGGGGAAGCGGGAGGATCCTGGCGGTGCCGTCGTCGCTTGTGGGGGCGCTGCGGCCTGGCTTCGGGGCGTACACGGCGTCAAAGACCGGCAGTAGAGGCGATGACGAGCATACTGGCGAAGGAGCTGCGGTGGACGGGGATCACGGACAACTGCGTCGCGCCGGGGCCGACCACCACTGACCTCTTTTTCGTGGGAAGGAGCAAGGAAGAAGTGAAGAGGGCGGCAGAGGCGAGCCCGTTCGAGCGGCTGGGGCAGCCAGCGGAGGTGGCCGCCGTGGTGGGGTTCTTCTGCACCGACGCCGCTGGTGGATATATTTGACGGATTGTGTGTTCGCTGATGCTGTTTGCCGTCTTGGGAAGAATAGGTGTTGCAGCTTACTACCTGCGCGGTTGACTGTAATGATTGTTGACCAGTAAAGTCCACCTTTTACACTTGTATGATTGACTATTTAAGGAGGCTTCATGTAGCCACGTGGTTGACTTGTTTCGGCGAACTCACATGGTTGACTGTTTAACGTCGTCGATTATTTAAAGCGACCTTTATATAAGTCATGTCATCACGACATGAGTAAGGGGGTTAATTATAATTAACTCAAATGAAATGGCTTTTATGCAAAATAACCCCGACTCTTTTCTCCACCCACCTTGAGACCCTAATTCTTGTCTCCCAAACTCATACCTTCTGTACGAAAACACCTGTTTTTGAAGTCTTTCTTACGCGCATCCGTCTTTTCTTCCGTTTCTACCGCAACGGGTCGATTTCTCGCATCTCAGCTAGCACGGGACTGTAGATTTTGCCGAAGAAGCACCCGGTTTGGTGCCATAATTGGGACGATCGATAGATCCTTGCTGGGTTGTGCCTTCGATCGTTAAAATCTTGGTAACCCTTTGGAAAGTTTTGAAGTTTGGTTAAATTGTTCTTTTTCTTAGATAAATAAAAGTCCGTTAAGAATTTTGTCATTTGAACTAAAGTAGAACTCATCTGAAGTTGCTCTCTCCATCCAGTAAGTTTGTCTTTTCCACCTTTTGCTGGAGAGGAAAAATTTTGCACCGTAGAGTTGATTGCTGAAGCAAGATTGCTTTTATTCTATTTGAAAATTAGGAATCATGAGTTACATGTATTGGACCGCACATTTTGATTTTACAATAATTGTTTAGAGAACTCCCAGTATAAAAGATTATTCGGACAACCCATATTGTGTTGGTGTGCAATTACTTAATTAGTGTTCTCATATGTCCAGTGCAGTTATTTAATTTGGACACTATTAATTAGTGCAATTATTTAATAGTGTGTGGATATGTAATTTCACAATCTGTCTCGAATAGGATCATGAGGTTGAATCAACTTATGTTATTTGCTTATCATAAGGATGGACATGGGTTTAAGTCTAATCAGTTTGCTCTTTCTATGGTTGTCTTGACTCTTAATCATTGTTCCAATACGAAATAAAAAACTAGCAGTTGAAGATTACTGTTCCTTTGGGACAGACACCTGATCATCAACAACAAGAAAAAAATTGCAAACATACACATTGTGGGTGCATATAGATGAATAATATATGGTGATGGGATGCACTTAAACTCTTGCTTTTTCCAGTTGCGGGAAGCAAGCAACTCTTTTCAATCGTAAGATATTTTTCTAAGCGATAACCCATTAAAGCATTCTGTTCAATATTATTAATCACCAATTTACTTGTGAAAATTGCTAGGAAATATAATATCCATCCAATGCCGTTGTCCAAGGCTTGTCAAAGTGGGGCCATCATGTGGAATTGCCTTTGTTTTTGTTTTCTCATTTTTGCTTGTTGGACATGGAACTCTAAAGGCATGAACATGTCTTTCATGTTAGCAGGTGAGTGCTAACAACTCGAGTTATGCAGTAGCCAAATGAAACTGGACTGAAGTGTTATTTAGATTGATTTTATGCTAATTTAACATAAATTTGGTTACATGATCATTCTCGTAGTAAATTAAGTACCATAATCTTTTTATATTTCTCAAGTGATGCTGCACATTTGTATTACTATTATCAGGTTAGCAGTCTATATATTCTCTTTTATAATCACTTTTGACAATTTGTAGGTACTTGTCATCCATGATGAGAATTACACCGAACTTGTTGATCTTTTGTCAGGGTTGTGCTGGAGCAAAGAGCAATCAACAAATAAAACTTGCAGCACGGAAGGAATGTAATAAGTTTGAAGAGTTGTCCATTCTTAAAACATGACACATGTTTTCACTTAATTTTTATATAGTTTTAGCCATTTGTGCAATGCCCATTGAGTAAAGTTTGACAGCATGCACTGTGGTTATTAAAAGCTCACTAGCATAATCCAGAAGCTTGGTTTCCCAGCTAACTTTAAGGTATCTAGTCATATAATCTAGGTTCTTGGTGCTTCCTATCCTCATGTCTCTTCCCTAAATTATTTCTTTTACTTGTCTACTTTTTCTGTCTAATTTGTATTTCAATGAATAGGATTTTAAGATCCAGAATATTCTTAGTTCATGTGAGGGCCCTGCATCTTCTCATGGTGTTTTCTGCAGTGCAAGTTTATCAATCTTCTACGTGCTTGAGAACAATTTACTTATGTATCTCCACATGATGTCTTGTTTTTCCATTATTCCATTTTAATTCTTAAGCAAATTGTTTAGTGGTTAATATTCTATTAATTATACTATTTCCATTTTGAGCCTAGAGAACCACATTGGCTTATCAGTGACTCTATGCTCATGCTCAATTTCTTATGTTAGTCACAGAGATTATATTTCATTAGAGTAACTTTGTTATATATGCTTCAATCTAATGAAGCATCAAAGTTCTGGAAGTTTTTCTTGCTGAAATTATACATACCCATCTGGAACCTAAAACAGCTGCTTTTGTGTACATGTACAGACCAGCGATTTTTCCTGGTTTGATATTGCGTATGAAAAAAATCAAAGATGGTACTTTTCATTTTTGCTTATGGAAAAATTGTTCTCACTGGGGCTAAGGTAATGTTCTTAAAGCAATTTCAAATACATGAGTCATACATATCTCTCTTTTATTCATCATCTTCGATCCAATTCAGGTTCAAGATGAGGCACATGCTGCATTTGAGAATATACCAGTCCATACAGAAATCAGAAAGAACCAGCAATGGTATGGTAGATTGTTACATTGAAAAGGTTCCATTTAGTTTCTATATGCTCAATCAAAAAGCAAAGGGAAAAGACTTGTGATTTGATGCAACCTTGCCTTGTGACAATTTGTTGTTTTAATACATTGGAATGCACTGAGAAACTTCTCACTTGAAACTTTCCTAGCAGATGATTCATAGCTGCTGCCTGGAATGGAATTTTGAACTACAACATATGTAAATATTAAATGGCACATCATCCTTTATCGGTTGTATATGACCTACAGTTTTCTTGCTTTTGATCTACTGTTTGTGCAGCACTTAGTATGAAGTAAATTGGCCTTAAAATGTCTCTAATGTATTTCATCATTGTTGCATCATTATTGGTATTGGATTGTAGTCTTTAGAAAACTTGTTAAGATGATCTATTAAATTTTGCTTCCTTGGTTGTTTTCTTGTATGCAGATATCATAAGAAACTTGTAGCTGGCTAGGATTTTTTTTTCAATTAATGTATGATCAAAATTTTATAAGACAAGTAACGCTTTATGAACCTAAGTATTAGATGATTAATAATACACATATAAATGATTTATTTGCTTTAGAGGATGTTAAAGCATAAACAATTAAATGTAGCATAGTCTAGAAGATAAAATAAGAAAAAATATTTAAAATAATATGAATATGTGATAAAAAAAATTTATATTTATGGAAGTGAGATCTTAAAATATTTTACTAAAAATTATAGATAAAGACTTGCATATTTTTAATTTAATTGAGAGTATTACTTCTTATGAGGTTCAATTGTGACAAAAGATCTCATGTAGATGATCTCAAATGATTAAAATGTTATTCTAATTATTGATGGGAAAATATTGTTTAATTCTCTGTCTTCTTTATTTCTTCTTATCACTTTGCTAACTAATGAGGGTGCAGAAATTTTATTGTGACCATTGTGATCAATCTCAAAGATGCAAAATTTCCATGAAGAACATGTTTCTCAGGGACTCATGCACTCTATAATTTCATGGAGAAATATGAACCAAGTTTCCTGTGTGTTGGGCAACTTCCAATTGGTCAACACATACACTTATGTTGCACTCTATTTAGGGTCATCTTCTTATACTGATCAAGATTTATCATCCTAATAGTCTAGTGAGAAGATATTTCATGCCACATGCACATATGTTACACTTTGTATGGGTCACACTCTTCATTCATGATCTATGTGGAATTTAATACTTGTCCTTAACATAAAAGTTGAGGAGAAAGAAATGTGGCTTTTCATGTCTAATGTTTAAGAGAGAGAAAAAAGAAGAAGCATATTTACTAAAATGTAGAACTTTTTTAAACCTAGCTAACAAAATGGAAATTTAACAATCATCTATCCAACATTTATGTCCTTTTGCCCTATTGATCACAAGAACAGAAAAGAAATTTTTAATTTTTTTACTCCAAATATGTATATTATATTGAAGTTGAGAATTTATCAAATATATATATATAATTAAAATTTAAAAATAAATATATAAAAAAATTAAAAAAAATATTTTTATTCATGAACAATTAATCGTAGCTCTAATGAAATCATTTAAGATAATACGAATCTATACCATATATAGATATCATAATTAGAAAAGGTAAGATAATTATTATTAGTGGCATAAGAAGCTATGAATAAAGATTTACCAAAAAACATTGAATAATAAAAATTAAAATAAAAATAAAACTACTTATTTATGATAAATAGTTGAGATGTTATGATTTGTTATTGTTGTGATAATTCAATTATGAAATATGCAAAAATCATATAAATTGTTTTTATTGAAAGTATAAGTGGAAACTGATCATATACCTTTAAGTCTCATAAATCTTCTATAAGTCAAAATAGGTCAGGACTAATATAATAAAATTCATTTTAATCCTATCCATGACATTTATAAATCAATAATTAAATCCCCCCCTTTCATAGATTAGGGGAGAAATAAGTCAAAATCATATTATCCCCAAAAGGGGCCACTTATTTTGTATTATACCGACCTCCTCTCTGTGCATGCATGAATTGTGTACACACCATAAGATTTCGGACAGCGCAAAGAGAGAGAGAGAGAGAGATAGAGAGGAAGCCTCAGAGCGCACACAGCTCCTCGTCCTCCTTCGCAACAACAGCCCCCTTGTCTTCCCCCGATTCCCGAGGGAACCCTAGCTCTCCCAATCCCCTCCGTCGTACCCACCGAGCTGCGCCGCACCCGTGACGCAGGCCCCCCCGCCGCCGCCGGCCCCCCGGAGATTTCCGCGCGATCGGGTCACCCGTGACGAGCTTTCGATCGTGAAGGAGCCGATCTTTCTGGTTCCGGTCCCCGATCGTGTTTCCTCCGCCGCATTCTGGGTCGATCTTCCGGGTTCTTGAATTTTTTTATGTAACGGGTTTCGCCTTCCGATGATGGTTCTGGATCGTGTTATTGGAGTGGATGATCCGTCGTGTGTCGGCGGGAGTCGGGTTGCTTCGGAAAGGTTCCATTTTGATCGTGTTTTTATTTGGATGTGCCAACGGATTTGATTGAAGATAAGGTGGAAAGCGGATCGTTTTCTTTTTGCCGCTTCGTCGTTTCGTTTTATCGATGGATGCCTTTTATGAGAGCAAGATCAGCTTTTCGATTGGATATCGAACAGGGAAGATATAAGAGGTGGATTTAGGTCCAAATAGATTGATTGCTTTTGATTGCGGCGATTACGGTTTTTGTTGTGGTCGATGATGTTTTAGGGAAAAGATTAATTTTTTCGCTACAAAATTCGTGAATCATATGATATAGATGCCTCTGCTCTTTTGTCGCGTTCGATTCCTCTCAGTAGGTGACTCTATAGCTGTTGTTGTGGAAATCTTTAGTAGAGCTCTGCTGTGTTTTTCATTGATTTGTTTAAAAGATATGAATGACATGATCATCTTATCGATAGCAAAGAGAGAAAATGTGTTCTCGCTACAAGCCTTTTATTCTTGTGATCTATTTTTGCTCGGGCCGGCATGATGCTATCTGATTCTGGAGAGCTGGGTTATATTAGCTTGGAATTGAGTTTTTCCTCTATTTCCCTTTGGTCGAGTTTTCTTTCTTTGCCTCTTGTTCCATTTTCTTTTTCATGTCTTTGTGACCAGACTTCTTGTTATCTTTCTGATTTTTGTCTGTTCATATTTCGCATGCAATCTAATGTGTTCATGCCATTGCTCTTCAGATGAGAAGATTGAAGAGGGACTCTTAGTGACTTATTGTGGGTGTGAGTTGCATGGGAAGAGGATGCCAAAGCAGCGAAGTGGAGCACGGCAAGGTCATCTGAGATCAAAGAAACTTGATGATATTCCAACCCCATCGCAGCCCATAGGACAAGCAGAAAATCCAGTATTGCCTGCGCCAAACAGAAGGCGTGGTGGTGCTGGGAGAGGAAGAGGCTCCAGGGCTGCAGCAACTGCTAAAAGGCCTTCAGTAGCACCAGCTAGACCAACGGTTGGCGGTAGAGGAAGAGGCATTGGGGTTATTGACTTAGACCCTGATCAGCCTTGCGAGATATTACCTAGAGCTGCTGCGGGAGGAGCTGTTGTTGTTGGTGCTGAAGGTTTCTTTTTGAACCAAGCAGCAGAGGGAATTGCTGACAAAGATCTAGCAATGGAAGGTGGAAGTGGTGACAAGGTGATGGTAGCTGAAGGTGAAGCTACTACAGCTCCGGTACCTGAACGGGTATGTCTATTCCTTCTGTTGGTGATGAAAGTAAAGTTTGATGCATATTTGTGCTGACTGGCATGACAGTTTGGCACCTTCTATTTCTCTTGTAATTGTTGCACTAGGGTTTTTTGAGATGTTGAAAATAATTCTACCTTCCATAACAATCAACTCTATTGAATTTGAGCTTTCCTGGTGCAGAGTACTTATGCTACCTTAGTTCCCTCGTGTTCCATTCTAGGTCCTGGCACCAACTCTTCTCCTTAATGAAAGAAGGAATTATGTAATGAACATTTCTGATAGGTTTGATTTTGTGTATGTGAACTCATTACATGCCTCTTACCTCTGCATGTTCATGCCAATTCAAGGTTTTCAAAATGCAGTCTATGTGATATATGCATATCGAGTCATATGGTTGCTTGCATAACCTATGTGGCTTCAGAATGTGGTGTTACTGTACATCTGAAATCTATTGCACATGTACAGCCTGTGTAAGCATGAAAATGTGATCACATATGTGGTATTTTGCAGCTGCAAATTTATAATTCCTTGCTTGTATTTTGTGACAATTACTGTTATTTTGGTATTATGATATATTGTCTATAATAATGACATCCATCACTAGGGCATCTACTCAAATATTCTAATTTATCAATTAAAAAATCTTTTAGCATCAGTGTATATGTCATCATATAATTTTATAGTTTAAATACATGTTCACCAATCAATAATCTATAGCAAATTGTTTATTTCTTTATTTATAACTAATAAAATATTAGTTTGAATATTTTGATTTATTAACATGTGCAGCATATGCTTCCACCCACAAATGCACTATATGACTCATTTATTACTTAAGAAGGTAAGATGTTATGAAGTAGCATGAATAATATTTTTCATATTAAAATGGGAACTCACTAGTATCTAAATGTAGTTGATTTACTTTCTGATGTTGAACTTAGACTTTACTCTCTTAAATTACGAGCAGCAGTGTGTTTGCTACAGAAATGTTACATAATTACAATGCATTGACAACTGGACTTTTTATCACACTTGGACAAATTCTCTCTACTGTTTTTTCACTTTAAGCTTTTGCTTCTGGTAATCACTCCATGACCATTATTATCGTGTAGGAGCTAATTGTTCATGTATCTTTTACAGGTTCAAGTAGGTAACTCACCTGTATATAAGATAGAGAGGAAATTGGGTAAAGGTGGTTTTGGTCAGGTCTATGTTGGTCGAAGAGTATCTGGCGGAAAACAAGGAACAGGTCCAGATGCATATGAGGTTAAATTTGGAAGTTCTGCTCAAGCATATCATATTTAAAGAACAGTATTGTTTACCCAACAGATATTAATACCTGCTCCCTTTAGGTGGCTCTTAAATTCGAGCATCGAAGTAGTAAGGGTTGCAACTATGGCCCACCATATGAGTGGCAAGTCTACAAGTAAGCAAATTTTTTTTATATAATTCATGTACTTCTCATACCTCAAATTTTACTAGTCATTTATCTAACCAATTGATGCTGGTTGCAAGTTCTCTTAATGGATGTTATGGAATTCCATGGGTTCACTATAAGGGTCGTCAAGGAGACTACTACATTTTGGTAATGTAAAATAGTTTTCATGTACTACTAGCTGAGAGGTTTTGTCAGTTTATTAAAGCTGATTTGGAAAAAAAATGAAAATTGTCAGGTTATGGATATGCTCGGTCCTAGTCTTTGGGATGTTTGGAATTCTGTAGGCCAAGCGTAAGAAACATGCTGTCTTTTGTCAGCTCTATGATATCTTGATTATGCCATATAATTACTCGTGTTTCAAACAGGATGTCTCCAAATATGGCTGCCTGCATTGCGGTGGAGGCTATAGCTATTCTTGAGAAACTTCACTCAAAGGGGTACTTGAATTAATGCTTTTCCAATCTTCGCTTAAGATATATCTATGATTTTTCTTTTAACTTTTGCCTGTCTACTTACTGTTGAAAGTTCACATCATTCCTTGGTTAGGTTTGTGCATGGAGATGTTAAGCCAGAGAACTTTCTACTAGGACAGCCTAGATCTGCTGATGAGAAGAAGCTTTTCCTTATTGATCTTGGTTTGGGTGTGTCTCCATTCAGAAACCTTTTTTTTTTCTTCTGAATTATTGGTGGCTTAGTTTTTAGGAACAAGCATCTCCTTTGAAGATATCAGCTTAATTACATGCTTATTGCATTGCTGTTATACATATATAGATTTGATGGCTTCTCTAATGTGTAACTGGTGCAGCATCTAGATGGAAAGAAGCATCATCTGGCCAACACGTTGAATATGATCAAAGACCAGATATCTTTAGGTGTGTACACACGTAAATGTCTGTGTCTATGATGATTATTGCACTGAGTAGCTTTCTTTTGCAGGGGAACAATTAGATACGCAAGCGTGCATGCTCATTTAGGACGTACAGGTAGCAGGAGGGATGATCTGGAGTCGTTAGCCTACACATTGATATTTATTATCAGAGGAAGGTTACCTTGGCAAGGCTATCAGGTACTTTTCTCATGTACTTGTAAAATGTGGTTTTATCCTCATGTTTCATATTCCTGTCTAGCGCACCCTGTTTTTTACATAAATTTCTATTGCAGGGAGATAACAAGAGTTTTCTTGTTTGTAAGAAGAAAATGGCTACTTCTCCAGAGATATTATGCTGTTTCTGTCCGCCTCCATTCAAACAATTTCTTGAGATTGTGACAAATATGAAATTTGACGAAGAACCAAATTACTCCAAACTTATTTCACTTTTTGATGATTTAATTGAACCATGCACTTCTCTGAGACCTATCAGAATTGATGGAGCTCTAAAGGTTGCTAGAACTACAGTTGTATTGTTTATTGATCAAGTATTATATTAGCTGTTATCCTAATATGATATCCCTATAGAATCTCTGATTAATTCTTGAGTTTCATGATTCACATATGTAGGTGGGGCAGAAACGTGGTAGACTGCTTGTAAACCTTGAAGAGGATGAGCAGCCTAAGAAGAAAGTCCGTCTGGGAAGCCCAGCAACTCAGTGGATTTCAGTTTACAATGCTAGGAGACCAATGAAACAGAGGTATACAAAAAAAGGAAGCTTTTGTTTTTGTACTATTTCCTTCCTACTATGTTACTGGGGTCTTGATTTACCTTGAAATAGCATTTTATTTATTTATTTATTTATTTTTTTGTGAACATGGTTTCATACTAGTTCCTTTAAATTTAAGTGATCCATTTATCCATTAAATTCACTTTCTATAATGAGTTAAAGTGATAACTAATGTTTTATTATTTCATGTGCTGATCATAATTCTGTCCTTAAGGATAAGTATAAAGACTTACGTAGCAATGAAAAGCTATGGCGAAGGCTTTTTGTTCTTGCATCATTAATTTAAGTTTCAATTGACAATATTATGAATCCGGAGTTTGTAATCCTTTAATCTACCTATTAATTCAAACACTTCAAATTGGAGAGCAATGTTTTGCTACATGTCAATTGACACATGGGAATTCTTAGTTCTAAGACGACAACTTGTGTTTATTAAGTTTTCAGCTAGTCATGTCACATTGTTTAAATTCAACCTGAGCCAGCCCCCATTTTTATGGTCGATATTCATTCAACGATTCAAATAGGTCGACTCTTGGCCATGGAATTTGCAAGCCAGGAGAGAGAGCAGGCACGTGAGAGATAACAGAGAGGTTGTTGCGGATGTGAAATAGAGGGATAGATGGTACCTGCAAGAAAAAAAGTGGAGAGGCTGAGAATGGGAGAAAGACAGTAAGAGAGGAAGATGGCTGGAACTGATAAATTTATAGAGAAATAATGGAATGCACAGGTTTGGGGCATGTTTCATAGATGACTCATGGTGGCATTAATACTTAAGAAACCTATGTAGAAATACTTGACCATAATTTCTGTGAAACCCATAATATGGCTAAGAAGATTAGTTTAGGCTTTTCACTATAAAAAAACATTCAAAACAGCTATTCCCATGAACTGGTCATCAAGCAGTTGACCCACTGGTTCGGAGAGAAGACAGTCAAAACAAACAATTTTATAATAATTTTTGGGGCATGTTTCATAGATGAGTCATGGTGGCATTGATACTTGAGAAACCTATGTAGAAATACTTGACCATAATTTCTGCGAAACCCATAATATGGCTAAGAAGATTAGTTTAGGCTTTTCACTATAAAAAAAATTCAAAACAGCTATTCCTGTGAACTGGTCATCAAGCAGTTGACCCACTGGATCGAAAAGAAGACATTCAAAACAGACAATTTTATAATAATTTTGGTTTTAAGGTTCCCCCAACTGGTAAAAACTGATAGGTCAGCAGGTCAATGGGTGAACATAGGTGTCCCAGCTAGATCTTAAAACACTAGACTCAAGCAGGCCGAATGCTAATTTACTGATCATATGTTTGTTAAACATCATCTGTTTTGCAAGAAGTTCCTGGGCAGAAGTAAACCCATCCTATCATGTCTCAGAAGATTTAGGCCTTGTCACCCTTAGCAGAATTCTGCCACTGTGAAAATTAGATTAGTTGCTCCTTCTGGAGTGGCACTAAACTAGATTAATCAGTGTGGTGGCCTGGTATGTCCACTGCAGATGTTGCACCTGCTCATGCTACCTTATCCAACTCTGAGATAGAGGAAACTGTGGTTTCTAATTGCTTGTTTCTTCATCTTGTTGTGTTGTACTTCCAAATTTATCATATAATTATACATTTTAATCAGCAAATAATGAATCTTCTCTTAGATACCACTATAATGTAGCGGATGCAAGACTTCAACAACATATAGTAAAAGGAATGGAAGATGGTTTATATATCAGTTGTGTGGCATCTTCAGCAAATCTCTGGGCCCTTATTATGGATGCGGGAACAGGTTTCAGTTCCCAGGTTTATGAATTATCACCAATGTTCTTGCATAAGGTATTTCAAAAACAAATGTGCAAGTTCCCTCTTTGAGGTGTTAATTTATAGGTTTTGGCACAATGACTCTAGTCTATCTTGTTTTGTTTAGGATTGGATTATGGAGCAGTGGGAGAAGAATTATTACATAAGTGCAGTAGCTGGTGCCACAAATGGGAGTTCATTAGTTGTAATGTCTAAAGGTTTGTGCAGAATGTTACTGTATAAAAGTACCTTTCAGATTGCAAATTTCTTATTGTTCTGCAAACACCTAATTTTTATATTCTTTCCATTTCTTGCAGTAATATTGCTTGAGCTTCTTTTTCTTTACAGATGCTTGTGATAATACACGCAACAAATTTAATGATAAAAGTACAAATATGCTATATCCATATTGTGATATATTTCTATCGAATTATCTGGTTCAATCAATTGACTCAGTTGGCTAGTAAATCTACACTTCAAAATTGATCAATTTGTCTCTGGCAATGTGTCCCTCTTATTGATTGACATAATAAACTTTCTAAAATTCAAATGATATTCTTAGAATAGGATATTTATAAGACAATATTCTCTTTATATTTATTCAGAGTTAACCTAAATCTCATTTGGTAAAGTGATCTAGAACAATGAAAACTTGATTACTATGGACTAAATAAGTTTAATTCAAATTATACCCATAATAGTTGGGCATTTATAAAATAAAATGATACCAATCTTGGAAATGCTCCACATAAGTAGAAAGTGTGACAAAATTCAACTCAAACTAAAAAAAAAAATACATTGACTAGAACTTAATAAAACTTGAACTAGTTTCCAACTAAATTGAAATAAGATGTAACTGAAATTAAACTTACACATGCCTGTCTTTCCTCAATTTTTTTTTTTATAGAATCCTTATTTACAACTAGGAATGTTAATGGTTTAGGTTGGGTCAAGTTGTATATAGTATGTAGTATGTGCTACAAAAAAGACAACCGAAACATGCCCCATTTAATAAACATGTTAAAAATGCAGATCTTAGTCCAACCTGTTTATTTGTCAAGTGAAACAACCCATCTCATTTAATGTGATTAATAAACAGAATCATTTGCATCTGACTTTCACCTGATCCTTCTTCCTGTCTGATGTTAAGTAACAAAGTCTAGAAAGAAATAAAAAAACTTGTGGACTAAAGCCATTATGAGCAAGAATATATTACCAGTTTTTGAACAACAACTCTTGCAGAATGTTCAAATTAACAAACTCCTAAAACTGTTAACAAGAATGTATTATAGGTTATGGACAAATTGTACAGAAAAACTACTAAAGCGCCAACAACTGTATTTTGGACTGTTTACATATCACAATTTGCTAAATCGCCAAGTAAAAGAACACAACTATCATAAACAGTTTATATCAGTAATCAATTTCTTGCAAGTAGATATCTTGTCTGACTTACTAGTTTTGCACAGCATGACATTTTAAAATGTATCTCCCATAATATTGTTGGGAGATGGTAGATGCAGAACAGATTGTTGAAACAGTTGATGAATTGCTGTATAAGTAGGAAGTTCACTGGGGATGGGAAATGCTTTATTGCTTCTGCTTCTCCAGTGGAAGAGGAAATTATTTAACAGAGAAAATGAATTGGAAATTGGGTAACTGGTGATACAACTGGATTGTAAAATTGGAAGTTGAAAAATGCTGATACTTATGGCAAGTTTTGAAATCCTACAGTTAAATTGTAGGTCACATAATGCAACTATGATGGGTCATTACATGTTAAATCCACGATTATTCACTAAGGGAAAGACGTAAAAAAGGATTGACAAAAGAAAGATTTTGGTGGTAGAAAAAAAATGATTATGTATTATTTTCATTTCAATGACTATTCCCATATTTAGGTTGATGATGATCGATGGATTGGTTGAAGTTTAGTAAATTTGTAGTGTCTTGTTAGGCTGCAGTCTTTCATGCTTGTTATCCTCTTAACCAAAAACTATCATTTTGCCATTTGTCTGGCTGATTGTCTATTACATACTGATCTTACAGTGCTCTGTCTTGGATTGGCTATTTCTGATCCAAACAATGGAATTTCTATAGAAAATTAGCTGAAACTTTAATGGTCAGCTTCCAAAAATGATTGTAAGGCCCCTTTATTTTGGAATGATAATATACGACAGTAGCATGGAGGAGCTCTGGGAGAAAAGAAAATGTTCTTTCCAAGAAATTGATAATTGTGAAAAGGAAAAAAGAGAAGATATTAGATGATTTTGAGAGAGGAAATAGAGGGGCATAAATACCATTCAAACTCTGGTTTAACGAATCATTCCTCGGGATGAAGATTTCATACTTCCAAACCTCTCCTGTGTGGATAATGGAATTATATCAGGAGATTCTTTTGTTGATCTTCATTAATTCCATACATCTTGAGCATAGCGAAAGAAAAAGAAAATAAGCTAATCCTATTTATAAAATATAGGAATTCTCATACATCAAAGGAAATAAAAAAGTGAAGCTGACAATTAATATCATATTTTATTTATTCATTTTCTTTTGTTAATTTTTTAAATGGCCTCCGCATCATATGCTTTCATTACGTAAAAGCTTGTTTCATGTTAGTGATCCTGATGCTAAGAGCACAATCTTCATCAATTGAAGATGGTGAAGAGCATCAAGGGGCTCTTGCAAAAAGACATATTTTAAGATTTGATAAGTCACAACACATCATGCAATATGCGTTTACCAGTTCGTATGCGAACACTTGTACTTCCAATTTAATTTGCCAAACCTAGACTTTCATCTTTCTACCGAAAAAAAGAGCACAAAGAATTTGAAACAGATGAGAAGCAAGGGTCTATTGATGATTTTCTGGGAAGTGTTTTTCACATAAATTTGAGTTTCTTGTTTAGTATCTAGATCTGCACTGTTATCTGCAGGAACCCCCTACACGCAGCAATCCTATAAAGTTAGTGAATCATTTCCTTTTAAGTGGATCAATAAAAAGTGGAAAGAAGGTTTTCATGTTACATCCATGACTACTGCTGGCAGCCGCTGGGGGATAGTCATGTCAAGGAACTCTGGCTATTCTGACCAGGTATGATATATTTGCTACTTTCTTGAAAGATAAGATGGTTCATTTGCCAAATTGGGGCTCCTACATGTTAAAGCATCATTTAGTTGTCATGTTCATTGAAAGAAATATCTTGCTCTTCTTAAGAGGAGTGAGATGTAAAATATACCAATTATTTAATGCCTTCCAATCTATTAATGCATATACTTTATTAGCAGATTATATACTTTATTCTTGGTATATGTTTTGATAAGATTATTCTAATTTCCTAATTAATCCCATGTTGGAAATGTATAGCGGGTTTGGTTGGTAGATAATGTTTGGTGGACTTGGTACTAGAAACTTTAGACTAAAAGCATTTTGGGCCATATCATTTAAGGATTTGTTGCATTCAAATTTCTAAGCTAGTGAGCCTGTCACGATGGACTGCAGCAATTATGTTGTTGGGTAAATAAATTATCTAGCATCTTGGTATTTGCAGCCTGATCAGGTAGTTTTTTATGCTAAGTCATTGTGTGGTTTATTTTTTGGAATGCAGGTTGTAGAGTTAGACTTTCTTTATCCAAGCGAAGGAATCCATCGAAGATGGGAGAGTGGTTATAGAATAACTTCCACTGCGGCCACTCCCGATCAAGCTGCTTTTATATTGAGTGTACCAAAGAGAAAATTGATGGATGAGACACAGGAAACTCTTCGAACCTCTACATTCCCGAGCAACCATGTAAAGGTAAACTCATGTCATGAATTATCGCCAGTTAGAATTGCAAATCTTACTCAAGGCTTTATAAACATGTTTGCTTTTCAGATGGCCTGGTCGTCTTTGGTGTATAAAGGGATGCTTAGTTGTCGGCCTTATTTGTCATGCATCTCTGTAATATAGTGCTGATTAGTGCTCTATTCCTTTTAAATGAACTCTTAAGACGTACCTGAATTCTGGCACATTTCATCCTTGCTTTTCATCTCGTGAAAACTTCATGCTCTTGAAAAGCAATCTCAGACAATCTTTTCTTTCTATTCCAAACTCCATGCTTTTGGTTCGTGATCCCTTATATTCTGTTCTTGCTAAGATACTATGTAATTATCATGCTTAATAGTGCAATCTGCATTTTACAGTCAGCCATTTTGTTTATCCCATTTTATTGGCGTAACAGCCAAAGGTCCTTGGAAGGTATTTATTTGTAGTAGTTACCACTTTTTATCATGATAAATATCGGGGTTCTAACTATACCAATCCCTTTTGAGTATAATATAATAAATATGATACATCACTAAGGAAAATAGTAAATATAGAACGGCAAAACTAACAAACAGTGCTTGAATCTACAGTACTATCACCCCCTTTGTCACTCAAAGGACACACTATTGTAAAATATTTTGAGATGTGCTGAAGATAATTCTATTTTGCAGGACAAATGGGCAAAGAATCTGTACATTGCTTCGATTTGCTACGGTCGGACAGTATGCTGATACTTGAGCCGATTACATATTTGTGAAGATAAAAAGATGTTGAAGTCATTCAGATGTTGGAAAGTGTTCGTGAATATGCCATCACATATGTAAGTTTTGTTGCAGTTTGCGTTGCTATGAATTGGATTACTTTTTGACTCCTGTCATATATTTTGTGCTTCCCATACTCTATGATCCATATACCTCCCTGTTGTCTCCATGTATCTTTTTGGCAATTGAAAGCTAAGATCAGGCTTTCAGTATCTGTGGTTCTTTCCTCATGAAAAATGAAACGAAAACCTATTTGTTTCTTAGCTAATTAAGAATGAGAGTTAATCCAGATAATACTTGTGGTTTATTCAATGTGTCATGTAAAGTTTAGTTAGGGTTTGATCGATAAGCTCTATTGATGATTGTATTCCACTAAACAAACATTATTTGAGTTCAAGCTCTTCTTGTTTATGCTTGCCCAGTCGTGTATGAATCATCCTCTCTGTTGTTGAACTCAATGATTCGAATCCTCAATATGGTTGGTACCTTTCATGCTTTTTGGCCTCTCACCCAAATCTAGCACTTGGATTTTTCCACCCATACTGTTCCCAAAGTCAATCAATAAATATCCTAATCTGGCATTAGCAGAAGTGATATTTATGAGTTAGACCAAAAATTCGCAGCCAATTGACATAAAGGATTAGTAAAGTGTCTGTTTTCTTTTCATTTGCATCAATTACAATTCCAATCAATAGGCATCTAAATCTGGCTATTGATGGAAAAAACAAACTATATTAGTCTTCTTCCTATTTCATCTCGGTCGAATACAACACCAATTTGTCCACATGACCAAATTGTACTATCAGGTTGAAGCAGCCATGGAATCCAATGTTTCCTGGTAGTCCTTAGAAGGCAGGCTTGTAGAAGTTGCTCTCTTTATGATCAATTCAGTATAGAGATTCCTGCCTGCAATTCTAACCATCATAATTCATATTTTCAAAGAAATACCAAAACAGATACCCATCACGAAAGCTTCCAACATTGGTCTTAAATAGTATTAGAATGCAGCAAATTGACAAATGTGTAGCCTAAGAACATCCAAAATTATCCATCACACCAGCCTAGTGTGTAACACGGAATGGAATCACTAATGCAGATATCAACTGTTGGAAATCCAAATCGAAACTAACACAAACCGAACCGCGGCGGCAGAAACAGAAGTCTAAGCCCTTGGATGCCGAGTTTTTTGAGGGATCCAAGGTCTCTTAGTTCATCACTCATCGCTTTTTCGAGACACCGACAGTCTTTCCTCTCCTGCCAGTAGTTTTTGTGTGCTGCCCTCGTACTCGAAGACCCCAGAAGTGACGAAGACCCCGGTGGTTCCTGCAAACGAGAAGATTACCACACACTGAGTTTTGTGAAGCTAACAGCAAAATTCTATGGCACGTTTGTGATTTGACAAGAAAACAAAATAGATCGTACCACTAACTATGGCATGGCATTACCCACCGCCAACAACATGTCAATTGTCAACACTAACTAGGAACACCAATTATTGAACTCAAAGTTTGAATTGGAATCCAAGCAGGCAGTTCATCACAGTTAATGTTTAAATCTTAAGAGTGAAAACTGCAATTTTGACTGTAACATGCAGTTCGAAAGCACATTATATGACAGTCATCTTAGCTATCTCGGTTGCTACGAGACAGACAATTCCTTCTTATTTCAACCAAAAGACAACCACAAGCAATGACAGCAGCACACAGGCGTATCAACATTAAATAAATGTTTGAGGGTGTTTATAAATATACAGAAAAAATACAAGGTTTAAACTCAACCTCCGTTCCCAATGGAGTTTTGCTGTTACCACAGTTCTATTCTAGGCTTCAAAAGTCTCGGTTAAAAGAAGGAACAGCAAAGGAAAGTTATAATATTCATGATAATTTGACTTGTCAAGAAGGGGCATCACTTTGGGACATGTCGATAAGGATACTTTAGCATCAAGTGGATCGTGAAATATCAACTAAGCAAGCCAAAATTATGATCAAGTACAACAGTCATTTCCATGTTTGCTCACTACCAAGTGTCAACTGTAGCACACAGCAATAGACTACCAAGCAAAATATTGGTGTATAATGCAAGATACAACTCTTCCTAACACATAATTCCTTGTACCTTGTTAACTCCTATTGCAAGTATTGGCACACTAACACAAAAGACTCAACACCACATAGTAATAGGAAGTTCACCCATACACTAAGCTGATGACCCTAATACACAACAACATAGTTGTCAACTGATAGATTAGTGACTAAATCAACTTCCAAGTAAGGTTTCTCCGACTGACTGTGGAAAAAGAAAAAAGACCCTTCTTTGAAAACAGCTCAAAATTACAGTCTAGATGTTTACTTAAAACAATTAGATTTACAGAAGGACATAACTGAGTTCCCTTAGGGATCCAAAGGCATTGGTTGTATCACTAAGATAGCAGGCTTATATGTTAATGACACGAGTCAAACTTTATAACTAAATGCCCTTAAATCAAAAAAATCTCAGCACTTGGGGTACACAAATGAATGAATTCTTAACAAATTGCCAATATGAATAAACTCCTGGCAACAACCAGTTAAAGTGCTTATAAAGCACTACTCCAAGGAATAATTAAAAGGACTAGTGGTAAACACAGCCAATAGCAAACAAAATGACTAAATAGCCAACCTTATTTTCTTGAGACGCTCCAGATCATCCCTAAGCTTCATGTCCAGAGAATTTGAAACAATCTGGGAATACCGACCATCCTTGTAGTCTTTCTTCCTGTTCAGAAACCAATCCGGGATCTTGAACTGGCGTGGATTGGCTACAACAGTCATAAGGTTCTCAAGCTCGGCAGCTGAGAGCTCTCCAGCCCTAAAAGTAGCGTGAAAGAGGTATCAAACATCAGCATAAGAGGTCAGATTGAACCAAGAGCAATCAACTTAGTTTCCTGCACTGATTACAAAAAGACAAAATCAAGGACCAGATTGAGCAATTAAGCAAAAACTACATTCAATTAAAAGGAGTTGAACAGATTAAAAAAAGGCCCAAATTTGTGGGGGAACACGCCTACATCTCAAGAAATCTCAACAATTGACGTCAGACCATGAGGCTCGAGATCTCAAACCACAGAATCTCTCCACCAAGATTGAACATAAAACCACCTACCTCGCCAATAGCATTAATCTTATACGCTAAAAGAAACACACAACTAAGAGACAATGACATCAATGGAACTGCAACATTCGAGCACGCAAGAATACATCCCAACTATAGGAAAAGAAATCAAAAGAGGACCTTTTGTTCATGTCCACGTCGGCCTTCTTGCACACGATGTTGGCGAACCGGCGGCCGATACCCTTGATGGAGGTAAGGGCAAACATGATCTTCTGCTTCCCATCGACGTTGGTGTTGAGCACACGGAGAATGTGCTGGAAATCCTCGTTCGCGACCAGCGACTGCAGATCGACAGCCAAACACGAGAAAAGATCCACCGATCACAAGAAATCGAGCTGGAGACAGAACGAACAAGGAGAGAGTATTCAACACGAGCACCAACCATGGCGAACGCGACGGCCCGGTGCCAACGGCTACGATCTCTCTCCACGCCCTTCTTCTACTACTCTGCTCTCTCGAGCCGGCGCCGGAGAAATAGAAGCGAAGGTAGGAAGATGTCGTTATAAAGCCATAGGAAACCCTAAAGGAAGATCGGACGGCTGGTGATTCACGGAGGTTTTATCGACTAATTGGGCCGTTCCGGGCTGTTCGCGATGGACCGGACCGGACCGGACTCGACCGGCCTTTTGATAAGGTTTGATGGACCATATTGAACACTGTGACAAGTTTTCATTGGGTCAATTGACTTTAATCTTGTGTTAATTTACTTATAAGATTTATTCTATGTTTCACACAAATTCTGTCAGTGCATAAAATCAAAGGTAAACAAATGTCAAATTTGACCATTTATATCTGAAAAGAAACTAAAAACCTGTTGAGAATTAGCAGAAAAAATAATAAATTGTTATACATTATATATTAATACATAATACATTTCAATGTGATAAATTTTAAGGACAAAAAAAAATGTAAAATAGTTTTCTTTCTCATTTACTCTGTAATTCATCTTTGGCCATTCATGTATTTTTTTTTCTGCAACAAAAAAAAAAAAATTCTGTATGAGCTGAATATACATTCCTGTTTATAAGATCAATATATTTCCTAAAAAATAAAAGAAAAATTATTTCCAAAGCAATGGGAGAATTACGGAAACATTGATGCAAAGAGTTTTTTATCCCTTAAAAAATAAGATTCTTTGTTGCGACAAACAACTAAATTTAATTATCTTTGTCATGTATTTTTATTTATTTGTTTATGTGATCCCGATATTTATGTTGTGTGATAGGAATGTTTTCTTCGATGTTGTTTTGTTATTCACCATATCTCTTCTTCACACCTCGACTCATTCTGAATATTGTTATGAGCATCTTGCATATTTTCGCATGCTCGAAAGGAGGACGGTAAACCTGCAAATCGATTACCTCTCCACGTTAGGTTGGGTAAACTCACTTATACCTCTTTCATTACAATATAGTTATCAATTCATCCTAGCAGTTAGTTCCATAGCAGTCATCTGTTAGCATTAGCAGAATTCTCAGCAAAGTGCACTTCTGAAATTGCATTAATATCTGACTTAAAAGTGTCATCAATTCATATTCCCATGATACCTCAAATGGTTATACAATGAGGCTCCCAAGAAACAAGATTTCAAGAAAAAGAAAAAAAAAAGAGAATTTTGTAAATAATCTCCCCATAAAAATCATATCCATTCAACAATAGCTAACATATCGGTATGTGCCAATGAGATACAGTCCTAGAGCAGGCTCTCCAAACATAAAACCACTATTACCACACTTTGAAATCAAACATTTATCAAGACAGAGATAATGAAGGTTTACAAGACGGGGATCGACGCAAAAACAATCAAATATATTTCTCAGGGCTCAAAGGTCATGGATTCAGCTTCTTTCTTGATTGACTCGAAAAGCACAGAGGAAAGATAGCGTTCTCCGAAACTTGGGAAAACAACCTGGGCCAACAAAGGTGAGCTAATTAGTAGCTTGAATCCTCATGATCAAATCTAAATAGATCAGCAGGTAAAGGTACAGAAACAAAGTGATATAAGAGATGGAAGGAAGCTACATCAAGTACTGATTTACAATTCAGATTGTAAGACTATCTTCAGACATATATGTAAATAAGCAACGGCTTGTTGATTGAAAGATCATGACCATGTGCTACCATGAAAATATGTTCACATGTTGTAAGATGATAATTGAGAGTAGAATAGACAATCAAATGACTTAGCTTCAAATAAAAATCAAATGTTTCATATTCCATCGATGGCTAGACTAATTCAAATTCTCAGCGAAAATTGCAGAATCTAAACTTATTTTAGCAGCAGTTCAGAAAATACTAAAAGGAAATGGATAGAGCTTTAGTTACATTCTTGAACTTCTAATTTGATTTACTCATAGTTTCTGTTAACATATTCAAACGGTTGTTTCTTGCAGTTATTAATATGGTTGAACATGAACAAAGTATAGAGAATATATATGAAAGGAAAGGAAAGGAATTCAATAACTCACAACAATCAGCTTTCCCTCATTTTCTGGTCTCTGTGCAAGTTTGATAGCAGCAGCAGCAGCAGCCCCAGATGAAATTCCAACCTACAATGGTTACCATGAGAAAAAAATTTGTGTCAAAAACTTTGAGCAAGCGAATGAGCAGTGTTCTTGCTCTTGTTGATTGAGATATTAACAAAAAAACCAAGAATTTGCCAAAACTCACCAGCAACCCTTCTTTCAAAGCAAGAAGCTTTGCTGTCTCAACAGCTTCATCACTTGAAATCTGATTAATCATGAAATTGATAAAGATGATATGTTGTTAGAATTTATTATAAAATCTTTGAGAAGAACTATAACTAGTTGATCGTGCCGAGTCATCAATTTAACAGGCTAACTACCTGAGAATAACTTAAACAATAGTTCTGTAAGCTTACTTGGATAGTTTCATCGATTAGATCCACATTAAGAACAACAGGAACAAAACCAGCTCCTATTCCCTGAATTTTATGTGGTCCTGCTCCATAAATCCATTCATATCAGATTCAATATGATAATTTTTTAAGAAAAAAAAAACAGAAACTTCCATAGCATGTCCCAATTTATATTCTCCAAAAATGCTAGAAATTAACCTCCTTGAATCAAATAGATAGTATAAGTGGAAATATGCTCTTGTTCAAAAGATCCAAATGAATATCGGAACATTAGTAAGTTATTACAAGACATTATCATAAAAAGGATAAACACATTGTATAATAAAAAACTATTAGTTCCTTTTGTGTCAGACCATTCACCCAAACTCCAGTAAAGCAAGAATTGAGGAGCTTACAGTGTCAAGATTCTTATGAAACTGATAATTCAAAGTATAACTCAATATCCCGACTATGTTGTTCTCTTGTCATTCAAACAAGCAATATTATGAGACAATAGATCAATTATCAAATGCATGATATGAATTGAACTTTGGCAACTAAGACTGCAAGGATACATAAAAGAAGTTATTTTGGTCAACACATACTTTGACACATGCATAAAAATTTGTAGAGCTATTGATTATCAAATTTATCAAATCATTAAAAAGTCACTCAGATAGATTAGCTGGAAAAAGAAGGTAGAGCAACAAAGAAGCAACTTTACTCATACACACAAGAAATGAATATTCGACGGAAAGCCATTACTGTAATATTCTTTCCTGGCCCATTGTGGTGAATTAGTGCATATTTCAAATTGGCAAACAAATGAAAACCCCTTATATTTCATTCATATAGTCATACATGATCAAATAACAAATCCACTCCCAAGAAAGTAAATAAAGAACAATCAAGATAATAACTCACCAGGTTTCCCTCCAGATAACACAGCACTTTCAACTGGCTCCACTCCATACAACTAAAACAGTGCAGAATTCATACCAATTCAAAACAAGTGAATCATAACAGTTAGAAATATTATATACATGTAGAAAATCTTTTGATATGGACATAAAACTGTTGATATATAATGTAGATCAACTGACCTTGATGTCTGGATTTTGCTCTTTCAGATATCTCCCTGCTCCAGTAATTGTACCCCCAGTTCCAATACCAGACACCAGAGCATCAACTTTACCACCTGTTCCTTTCCATATCTCAGGTCCAGTTGTCTCATAATGAATCTGCAAGCACCAAAAAGGTGCATCAATATGTCTAAAACCATCATAAAAGTCCATGTAACATCTACCTTTGGATTTGCTGGATTTTCAAATTGTTGAAGGATATATGAATTTGGTGTTTTTGCAGCCAACTCTTCTGCCTTCTTAACAGCTCCTTTCACACCCAAACTAGGATCAGTCAGGAATAATTCAGCACCAAAAGCTTTAAGAATGGTCCTCCTTTCGAGGCTCATCGAGGCCGGCATTGTTATTGCAAGCTTGTAACCCTTTGCAGCAGCTATGAAGGCCAGCCCTATTCCAGTGTTGCCACTAGTAGGTTCAATCAGGACGCTCTAACAAAAATAACAATGGAAGACATATGAGCATGTCAGTGAAAGTTTTGATCAGCCATTTCCAATTATCAAGTATTTGAATTAAGCACAATAAGCTGCAATGCCCTATATAATTAGAAGATATAATCTACAATGTAATTTGTAAAAGCAAGATAGATGGCATGTCTTATGGCTTCCGTTTATAGCAAATCTTCTTCTGTAAACGAAATTGTTAAAGACACAGGTAATGACCTACATCTCATTGATTTCCTCAAAGATCATGCATTGTGTATATTTTGGATTTTGGTTTGCCAGCCTTTGCTTCAATTATAATTGATGAAACAGATTAATTAAAATGAAAAATGGCTTACCTTCCCAGGTTGGATAAGCCCTCTCTCCTCTGCATCAGCAATCATACTGTACCCAATCCTGTGCACAAAGAATTGATCATTGTATAAAATTAAATTACAAAGAACGATCCATTCCCTCCAACATGAACGAGGAACAAATTGTGAGTACCTGTCCTTGACACTGGAGCAGGGCTCCATGCCCTCCAACTTGGCAGCAACATGAGCCACGCAGCCAGTGGTGACATTGTTGAGGTAGACCAAAGGAGTTCTACCAATTAACTGTCCATCCACCATGTCAAATCCACCACACGAGACAAGAAGAAGAAGAAGAAGAAGAAGGGGAAGAGGATCACAGAACTCACTTCAGTGATGTCCTTTGCAATCGTACCGGCTTCGCCCATCGTTCAAATCACCTGCAACAGCAGAACCATATACTACAGTGTAAAAGATCCATTTTTTCAACGGGAAAACATATGTTTGCAAAATTCCAACATCGAAAATTCTAAAGCGGAAGAGGGGAAAGATCCTACAGAGAACACCAAGAATCTAAAGCGGAAGAGAACCTACAGAGAAGCAGAGAACACGAAGCCTGCACGATAAAAAGCCTTCCTTTGGAACCACGAGAGGAGAGCAGAGGAGGAGACGAGAGGGAGTGATGGAGACGGATGGAAACGCGAAGTCCGCTCCTCGGCTTTTTGTAGCAGTTGCTCTCGATGAACAAAGCCTCGGATATGGGTCAGATACGCAGGGTAAAACCAGGTGCCAGATTAGCTACATGTCCCGCGGCAGCCAACATCGTTATACGCTTAATCGTGCGATTTTATTGGCTGACGGAGGTAGTTCCGCGGTGGGACCTCTTTTTACCGTGGTTAGATGCCCACAGTGACGACAAAAATGGAAAGTTCGTGCCCATAGTGACGACAAAAAGGGAAAGTTCGACGAAACCGCATCAACGTTGAATAATGTGCGCCGGGAACAGTGTATCGAGACGCTTTTCCCTTCGTCAAAGGAACGATCTTTGTCACAGAAGATAGGGGGAAAAAAAAATCTAGTGAACTATTTTGGCATCAAATCATAATGTTTTTCTCTTATAAAAAATATTTTTCTTCACAAAACGATTTGTTATCATTAGCACTCACAATCTATTTTGTTTACATTAAAATAAAAGATTTTCCTTGTTCCACAAAATCATATTTTTATCCTAACTATGTAAAATTATATTGAAGAGGATATAATGTTTAAATACAGTGTATTCAACTAATTATTTTATTTTTTTATTAATAATTTTTTAAAAAAGGTAAGTATCAAAGGTGAAATTTAAGACTCATATCTAACACTATAAAGAAAGTATTGGAAGAGATTGTTAGTGCTCAATATTTGATATAATATTTTAAGTATAATTAGTGATAATTAATTATACCAGAGATGAGATTTGATTTTTTTTTAATTTTTTATATGCGAAGGATAAGTGATGAAGAAAAAAATTAATCTTAATTTTTTTTAAGCATGACCAAGGAATCTATCAATTGAAATATCAAAAAAAATCTTTAAAAAAATCTCAAAATAGATATTTACATCGTATCACAAATAAGTAACCTTACCGTTTTTCTTGTCAAAAGTCACCCTACCGAATGAAAAAAACTATCACACATTCTTCCCAAAAACGGATAAAGTAGCACGAGATAGAAGCATGTATATGTTTGCAATAACCAAATCAGAAATACAATACACATCGAAAATTATTCAACAAAGAACTATATCGATGTTCGTTTTAGATATAACCATATAGCAATTGTCACCTGTGTTGTAATTGCTACTCTTTGGCTTCAGCTTTTCAACAGCATCAAGATCTTTAGAGAAAACTAACCCCAATCTGGGGCTGAATTAGCAGGAGGTTGGAAATACATAGAGCTTTATTAGAATATTTGTCCAGTTATAGAGTTTGAAACACAAAAGAGCCAGAGGATATAACATAGATCATGTTGGCTAGTAGATAGATCCCGCTGGCTGGTAGATTAGGCATATTCTTGGAACTAAGATACTGCTGTTATTTATCTACACATTGTTCTTCAGAGGGGATTACCAGCTTCCAACTTCCAATCCATTACCTACAAATATTTGGAATCTTAATTAGACTCTCTTTCCTAGCAAACATAGGTCAAGAACTCTGCTTCCAATCAACAATAACAAATGCATTTCAAATTGCAATGTCAAAAAGACCAGAAGATGTTGCTGTCAACGTGAATGTCAGATTGAGTAACCATGTCTTCCCTCTTGGCAATAAAATTCTAGAAAGGCAATGAGGATAAAATTGAGAAATAAGCATCAGGAAACTAAATTCCAGTGAACCGCAGCTCTTGCAAGTTTTGTGGATGGCATGGTTTATTAAAAGTATTGACGCTACACATGGGAATAGTAACCTATAATCACAAGGGAAAAATTGCAGCCCTTTCATGGTGAACACAAGATCAGCTTCAGTCAGTTGTTCATTATTGCCAAACCCTCATTACCATGAAATTGGTCAGTTTAGTGGTCCAAAGTGATACTGATCACTGAAACCAAATAATACTAGCCAAGGTAAATCATGTTTTAACAATGCCATCACTCGTTTTAATATATTGCTAACTTTACAATAACCTACAGTTTAGAGTATTTACTAATATTTTTTTCTTTTTCTAACTTTTCAGTAATGATCCAAAAGTTAAAGCCATTGAGACATCAATACTCTAGTATACCGTTAAGCATGGTTCGTCTTATCGGTCCGTACCGATGTACTGACCGGTGGTACGATATGTACCAACATACTAACACATGATACGGTTGGGTGTACCGATGGATCGGTATGTATCACTCATACCGGTACCCTATCAAACCGGTATGTACCGCTCGTATCAGTCAGTATGTCGTGGTACGACGAACCTTGGCGTTTAGTGACCCAGATAAAATACAAACCAAAATGACTGTCACAACCATTAAAATGGGTGTTGAGTTGATAACCTCATCTATTAGATTGAGAAGGATCCTAATGTGTTAGACCATACTTACTAACTTGTAAATCTTCCATCAAAATAATTCCCTGAGTATAAATCTTTAGAAAGGAACCTTTCCTCCTATGCTCCTCACCACCTCCAATAATTCATTCATAACCCAAGACAAAAAAAATTCAAGGCCAGTTTGGTTAATTAAGATTGGTTAAACATCTAAGTGGTTAAATCTTTGTATTTGCAACAAATGAAGTTGTATTTCCATGAATCAGCCAGCAGCCTTAATGAGACTTTAAGGCAAAAAGTCGAAAAAAAACTTCATAACATGTTTCTTCCTTTTTCCCTTTCACATCACCATGGTGACAATAAATTAAGTCTAACAAAGTTCACGACAAATTGAGATGCACATATTATAGCTGCCAACCCCAACATGATGTGCTTTTTAATCATGTTCAAATCCTAAACCCAATCAATACTCATAGATTAACCTGACTTGTACAACCCATGTGATAGACATGTAGGGCCAGATAGTTTCAGGTCGAAGAATACTAACAACCCACTTTTCACATATTTTAATTCGATTGTGCAAACTAAATCAAGAACTAAACCCAATTGAAATAATTAATTAATTAACGATGTGAGTAGGTAGGTTTATGGACCCAAAACACAAAATTGATTTGTTAAACCAAAACAATGAATTTACCATGTTGCTCACGTATTAACCAGGTTAAATTGTTCAAATTGATCATGTCAATTATTTATAAGCCAATCAAAACCCACCAATTGCACATTGTGTTTGGGTATGCTCAGTTCTTACTTTCTTTTTTTTTCATAGCATATTAATTCTATCAGTTAAGATTTCATCTATGCTTATTCATCTTTTCCTTTTTATTTTTTTTATTTAACTGAATTTTTCCTCTTTTTAATTTCATTTGTTCTTCTCTTTTAGAGCAGTAGCTTCCTGCATTCTTGTATTTTATCTTTATCATTTTCCCTTTTCTTCATCTTTTTCTATTATTTCCTAATATATGTGCAAGCTGCAGCTAAAACACATAAAGCCAGGTATCAGCCTAAATCCAATGGTTTAGGTCAAGAATTAAGCTCTGAAATTGCATATTTAGGCTAAAATTTTCAACTCTCATCCATCTATGAAATGTCCCTCCTCACCCACAAATGTGACACATTGTTCATGATTTAGTTCCCATATGGTCTTGATGTTGAACGAATGATTTCACATCCTACAGAACTCTCTCTCTCTCTCTCTCTCTCTCTCTCTCTCTCTCTCTCTCTCTCTCTCTCTCTCTCTCTCTCTCTCTCAGACTATGAAGCATATCCAAAGCCAAAGAACCAACACAACTTTAGACTCCAAATGCTAAATAATTTAACCCCTAAAAAAAACAAAAGAAGAAAAAAAGTACATAATTGCAAACAAACTCACCGTCGGGATCAAAGAAGAAGACTTGCTTCGTCTTCCCATCCGGTTGGGTTTTCTCAAACGTCTTGATCCCTTTCTCCTATTAAGATAACAACCCAAGCTAAGTCGGGAAAAAAAAACCCAATCTTTATCCTAAAAGAACAGAGAAAGGACAGGAGCAAAATGAGGAAAGATTGAACCTTCAGAGTTTGGACGAAGGTTTCATAGTTGGAGACAGCGAAGGAGATGTGGTGGCCCCTCGGAAGAGCGCTGGGATCAGCGACAGCGGACGGTCCCTCAGGAAGCTTCGACCGGGGGTCCTTCTCGATGAGATGGAGCGAGAAAGACGGCGGGAGGCGAAGCCAGATCACCTCGAACTCCCCAAATTTGGGGGTCTCGATCCGCTCAAAACCTAACACCTACGAAAAGAGAAGGAAAGAAGAGGAGGAGGAAGGAGAAGTCCGCGAGCATGGAGGAACGAATCGTTTCGAGTGGGTACTGGCACTGGAAATGGTAATTGCATACCTCTTGGTAGAAGGCGGCGAGGCGTTTGACGTCGGGCGATTCCCTCGCGATATGGTGAAGCCGAGCGCCTTCCGCGGCCGCCATAAGCGAGAGGGAGTGGGAGAGCGCAGATGGTCGAAAGAGGCGAGCGGAGCAAAGTGGTCCAAAGGATGATGATTTAAGGACCGGAGTTTTATTTTATTACGTGTATATACAGACATATATTATTGTAGAATTAAAAATATTTATCATTATAAATTTTAAGGTATTTGTTTTTTTATAAATAATTATATATTAATTGGATAAGCTAACACAGGAAGCGTAGGGACAAATATTACAGCATTTCGGATGAGTTTCAACAAGTATTAAAATTTAACATATCCCAAGTTTCACTTATATTTTCGTATAAATTATAATGTGTATTTTAAAAAATAATTGAGAATAAATTTATCAAGGGTAATTTATTTTTTAAAAAAATAAAACATTCACTAATTGATTACCTTTATTAGAAATTTATTATTTTTAAAATAAATAAAATAAATAAATTTTTGAAAAAAATCCTCTTTAAAATTTTTTAACTGAGTGCATTAACTTTGAAAATTTTTGCCCTTTTTTTATTTCAAAACAAATATCCTATCCTTATCGTCGATCGCCCTCCCTTAGTCGTCTATATCATCACGCATGGGTTGGACCTGTCATTTGCACTATCTCCTCTTTTGGTCCTTTGCACCTTTGCAGATAGGCCACTATTCTACCATCGTTGCTTGTGGCACTGCGCATAGGTTGATCCTGCTGTCCATGCCTCTAGGTTTGGTAAGGGTAGTGACAGAGATAATATAGGGAGGAGGAGGTGGAATATAGGGAGGAGGAGGTGGCGACGGGTCCGAGGAAGATACGGGTAAAATGATATTTTCATGTATCCAAGGGTGCTATATGAAAATTTCTCAAAGTTATGATTTTTTAGAAATTCATTCATGAATAAATATTTCTTTAATCTTTTAGATCTATTTGTGTTTTTCTTTTATTAAATTAGAGCAAATCAAATCGAATCGGATGATTTGATTTTCTTCACTCCTATCTTCTTCACCCCTCTTTTCTATTACTCCTCGATTGTGCTTTAGTTATCATCCCCTTGATCATCATCCTTTGATGATGCAGAGAAGGAGGGAAGGGAGAAGAATAATGAGGTTAAGGAGTGAAGGGAAGAGGAGGAAGAAATCTATGAGTAAGAGAAAGGGTTCGCTTGAATTAGTTCACAATCAGAATAGCACTTTGAAAAAAAAAAAATTGTAGTAGACGAATAAAATTTAAATATATAAAAAAGGTCCTTGAGATAAGTTTTAAACAGCATTAAAAACCAATTGGTATGAACTTTTTATGATAAATTATCCATATGTTTATAGTATTTTTAAAAAGAATATTAATATTAATTAAAATTTTAATATTATTTAAAGAATCGATATTAGAAATAATTGTATGTTTGTAATTATTTAGTTATGTATGGATATATATGCCTTGCAAGCCCTTGCAAAAAAAAAAAAAAAAAAAAGTCAACTCATTTTGATTCCAATTCATAAAATAAATCAGAGTTAGATTAAGGTAAGCCATAAGCATGGCTAGTAGTTGAATTCATATTGACTATAAGTGTTCTCTACCTCTTGATATGGTTCTCCACTCTAATCACCCCGATTCTCTTAGTGTTCTTTTGATCAATTTCCCATCCTCTCAAAGTCTCAGATGTTGATATCTCTCGCTCGAATTTCCTCGATTCTCTTGATGTTCATTCGATTAGTTTCTTATCAACTTAGGTTTCGGATGCTAATCTCTCTTTCTCCGATCCTCTCAATTTTCTCAATGTTTCTTTGATTGTTTCCCTATTTGCTCAAGGTCTCATACTCAGATCTCCATTCTCCAATCTCCTTTATCTTGGTATTCCTTCGATTAGTTCCCGTATGCTCTAGGTCTAAGATGATGATTGTAAAAATCAAACTTGTGTATAAACCTCAGTGGAGGTCATCATGTAGAGATAGTAATTTTTAGAGAGTCAAGTGATAAAAATTCTCTATCCATAGGATAGGTACATATTTTAAAGATATTAATCCATTATTTACTTGAGTCTCAAAGAATATATATTACTCAACATCATGATGATAAATATAAGTAAAAAGTTCTAAATTATTGCATAAACTATATCTCCACATAAATCTTACAAGCAAGTATACACGATGGATAAATGATAACGATCCCATGACAACATAAGATCAATATTGTTGAAAGGGTAGCAAAGATGATCGACGAATAACGATTATAGATAAATCAAGCGAATCTGGATAGAGATAAGGGTTATCGGGAGATGTGTAATATCGTTTGATCTTTATCCATCAATTTTAGAATATTACCTTATTAATTATTTTTTCTTTTATTCATCAATTTAAAAATATATAATTAGAAGATTGGGTCCCATTGATCAAATCCTTATTGATCCATTCATTTCCGACAGTTATAAATTGCTTTTTAAGTCAGTCCCTTTCACTCGTTGTCGTTCCTCAAACCCTTCCCCCTCTCACTCTCCGATTTCCCTTGGTCGGCTATTCGATCTTCCTCGCTCTCAAATCCCCTAATTCCATGACGTCGGTCAAATCCTTACAGCTCTACCATTTCCTTTCTTCGTTGCTAGCATTAAGAAGGGCTGGATCCCTACAGCTCTAACACCATTGATCGAGAACCTTGTGGTGCATCTTTTGGTCGGTGTTTCCAGTTCTCATTACCTACTTGGTATTGACGATAGATAACTACTAATAACAATCCTAAGGTAACATGATGATCAATTATAATATAAATCAGGCCTCTGCACCAATCTGGATAGAGATCAGGGCTATCAGGACATGTGATATCGTTCAATCTTTATCCATCAATTTTAAAATATTAGCTTATTAATTAATTTAGATTAATTAATAAATAATCCATATGAATCCCATACGAATTTGGATTCCCACTACTATAAATGGCCCTAATTTTTTGTGTGCCCCCTCGATCCTTTCCCGATAGCCTCAGATAGCGGAATTCTCACCTCGACTTCAAGAAAAGCCTCGGCTGCATCCCTACAGCCCTACCATTTCTTATCCTCATTGACGGCATCAAGAAAGGTCGGATCCCTACAGCTCCGACACCATTGATTAAGAACCTTGCAGTATCTTCTGGTTAGTGTTTCCAATTCTCATTGTCGTCTTCAAGAAGGTCCTCAGCCGCGTTCCTATAGCTCCGACAAATCTTGTGGCTCTTATAAATTATCACATAAACTATGTCTCCATATAAATTTTATAAGCAAGTATGCATAATCGATAACTAATAATGATTCCACAGTAATATAACGATCAATATTAGTAAAAGATTAGCAAAGATTGAGCAACGACAATTATGATTATAGATAAATCAAGCCTCTACACCAATTTAGATAGCAATAAGGGTTATGGGGAGACATGTGATATAGTTTGATCTTTGTCCACCAATTTTGAAATATTATATTATTAATTACTTTTTCTTCTATCAATAAGTTAAAAAAAAAACATAATTAGAAGATTAGGTCCCACTGATCAAATTGTTCCTATCCATCCTAATCCCACACGAATTTGGATTCTGAGTACTATAAATTGCTCTTTAGGATCAGTCCCTTCCATTCACTTTGTCATTTTCATCCATAAAACCCATTACCCTCTTGCTCTTCAATTTCCCTTGGTCGGCTATTTGACCTTCCCCGCTCCCGAATTCCCCCAGTTCCATGACATTGTTTCCTGTGCCCCCTCATCCTATCCAGGTGGCCTTGGATCATGGAGTTCTCGCCTCGGCCAAATCACGGTGTCCTCAAATCACAGAGTTCTTGCCTCAATCAAATGTCTTTAATAAAATTATTAAAGAGATCCACGATTGATTTTATTTTATTTTTTCATATTAATATGTTTTAATTTGTTTGTGCAATGCCTTGATTCATACTAACCTTATGCTGAAACATTGATTATAGGGGCACGACGATAATGAAGATAGCAGAGCAAAGAAAAAGATATGTTGTGATGAAAATAGTAGCATGAAAAAAAGATTTTGGATTGACGTAAGGTTTGTCTCACCGTGTGAGAAGCTTGAGTGGATTTTCTTTTTCTTTTTAAGGTGAAAATATAATGCAATGACTATGAATAAAAAAATGTATTTTTTTTTCAAATTGTGTATTATATCTCACTCTTCTCCCCATCTCCATCGTCACACCATAAGTCGATGTTATTGAAAATAATTAGAATAAGATTTTAAATTCTAAGTTAGGTTGATTAGTTTATCAATATTGATATGGGAGGTGCCATATAATTACTAGTTTGACACCTATTTGGATGACTCATTAGTTCACCATGTGATCAGTACAAATTAACTATCATTTACTTCCAAAAAGTATCAAAGGCCTTGAATACGCTATATTGTCTAGAGGAGATCGTAAAAACCTTAATCCCCGAGATGCTATATCATGAGTAATAACATAAACTAATATAAACTAACTTAAACGTCGAGGTGCTTGGATTACATTGATTTTTTTAAAAAAAACTAATCATATAAAGATGCAAGAGTAATGAGAAAGAAGATAAGTGCCGAAATAAGAAATGATATGGGAGTAATGACTTAAGAGTTATTGACACCTTAGCACCACATGACCGATGCCCAACACAATGCGGCCAACACCTGACTCTCACGTTGTCATATCCATAGTTGGGATTGCCTAAGCCATGAGTTACGCAAGCGATATTTGTCGGTAATGGTCAGTCTAGACCTTAATCTCATGCAGTTTACAAAGGACCTACATAAAGAAGAAAAATTAGAAAAATGAATATGTATATAATATATAATTGTTGACCACCACACTCCACCCCACCAACCACGCTGCCCTAGCTGTCAGTGCCTCGATGTGCGGGGTGTCCATGCTGATCACTTCCTCTCCTCCTATGGCCACCTACGTCTCCATGTGCGAGCTACCTCATCGGCCAACCCACTCCGCACTTGCACGGGCTAGCCCCACCAGTCACCTCTATATTCGTGTGCGAGCTAACTTTGTCGACCGCCACCCTCCATGCGTGGGTTGGCTTCATTAGCTCTTTTGTTAAATCAGAGCAAATCGAGTCGAATTGGGTGATTTGATTTTCTTCCCTCCTTTTTCTTTTAGCCCCCTTTCTATCACTCTTCAATCATTCTTTGGTCATCGTCCCCTCCATTATCATCCCTAGATGACGTAGAGGAGGAGGGAAAGGAGGAAAAAAAAAGGAGGTTGAGAAGGAGTGAAGAGAGGAGGAGAAAGAAATAGATGAGTATGAGAAAGGGTTAACTCGAATTAGTTCACTAATCAGAATAGAGTAATGAGCAACGATTTTGCTTCATTGCCTCACATAATAATTTCTCATTTAATTTTGATGATTACCGAAGGCTCCTATAAATCTCAAACAACTTGATTATACAATACTAATTTTTTCCTTTGAATCTTTTAATTATTTAACTAACATAAGCTATCACAGGTTTCTTGTCATTCATGATCCCAACACAATTTTATAGCATATCTCATAAAATAATCTTGCTCTCAACTTCTTTTAAACTTATAAATTCATGTGTTAGACTTTGATAACAAAAAAAAGAGGATGATAATAATGATTATAAAATTAGACCTGCACATAAATCTTGGCAGAGGTAGTCATGCAGAGATAATCCTTCATTTATAGGACAGATGCATTTTTAGAAAGATATTAATTCATTATTTACTTAAGTCTCAAAATATTAATCTATTATTTACTAATCTTAAAGAATGTATATCACTCAACATATAAATATAGGTGAAAGTTCGTAAATGATCGCATAAACTAAATCTCCATATAAATCAAGCCTTGCACGAATCTGGATAAAGATCAGGGTTACAGGGAGTCGTCCGATCTTTATCCATCAATTTTAGAATATTATCTTATTAATTAATTTTTCTTCAATCACAAGTAATATATATATATATAAAATTAAAAGATTGGGTCCCACTGATCAAAGCCATCCTAATCCGTCCGTTTCGATCCATCTCAATCCCACACGAATTCGGATTCGGACCCCTATAAATGGCTCAATACTGTCAGTCCCTTGTAATCAATTCGTCGTTGTCGTCCCTCAAACCCTTCCCCGTCTCGCTCTCGGATTTCCGTCGGTCGGCTGTTCGACCTCCCCCGCTCCCGAATCCCCCGGCGCCCCCTCCGATCGCGAAGTTCTCGCATCGACTTCAAGAAGAGCCTCGGCCGCATCCCTACAGCGACGCCGTTTCCTGTCCTCGTTGCAGTTCTCGCTGCCGTCTTCAAGAAGGGCTTCGGCCGCATTCCTGCAGCTCCGACAAATCTTGCGGCGCATCTTCTTCACGCCTCCCTGAAGTCTTGCGAGAACGATTCTTTCTTTCGTTCGGGAAGAGTTGTTGTTGTTTTCTGTATCAATTTGTTACCCTTCTGAGGATGTATTCTCGATCTGGAACTGAGAAAACAATGTTTGTGTATTACAAATTTAAGAGTGCTAAGGATTTTTGTTCTCTTCCTGTTGATGGTCCCTCGATCTCTGTTGCCAATTTGAAATTGAGAATATTCCATTCCAAGCGTTATGGAAAGGGTAGGGATTTCGATCTCACTGTCATGAATGCGCAGACGAACGAAGGTTGGCCTTTTCTACAACACTCACTATCTCGGAAGATTAAGCGTTGCAATTATTGATGATCTGTGGACAGGACTAATTTCTTGCTCAATTCCTTTATGGTTGTGTGATTTGCTCTGGTTAATCCATGTTTAGGGTAACTCAATTTTGTCGTCCGCAACTACTTTGCTGGAAGTTTTACTGTTGCAGTTACTTGTTGTCTATGCTTGCTGTCTGTTTTATTTTTTCCAGAGTAATGTATGATTTGCTACATTTAATTCTTGGCAAGGAAATCTAATTATCTTTTTGAAATGGCTTCTTTATTTCAGAATATGTTGATGATGCAGTCATGATACCAACAGGCACATCAGTATTGATTTGCCGAATTCCAGGGCCAAAGGGCAAGAGTATTGTTGTCGGAGAGTATGAACTCAAACATTGGTCTTTTGTTGAATTCTTATGCATTTCCGTGATCAATTTGGAAAAATTAGGCCTTATATTTATGTCTTTAGCTTGCATGAACTTTTTCTTGAGCTACCTCTGGAACATTTGAGTAGATAAAAAAAACACAAGCAGTAACATTGGTTTCTAGTTCAGAAAGAAGAAATAAAAAACCTAAAGTTTTTTATCGGTTGGCAGGCCAAAAAGTGCAGAAAGTAGTGAAGATGTTTCGCCACAAAGTGGTTCATCAGCAACTGAATCTTCTTCCTATAAATTTGTAAGACTACTGATATCTGAATCTCATCACATAGGTTTCTGATTATAGCTTCTTTTCACCTTGGTTATGGGCTTATAATGTGGAAAGAAGTAATATGTTCTATTGAACTTTTCAGCCTGATGAGTCTGACTCCTGTGACTTTGAGGAAGCCTTTTCTGCTATTCATAATGAGGTTGTTGATCAGCCAAGTAATCAAGTGCTAAGTAGATTGGACGAGGACAGGAGAATCAAGGCTTTAGTTGACACACCTGCTATTGATTGGCAAAGGTTGGTCATCTTTGCCAGAGCATTTTCCAACATATACTGCTCTTTTATTTCAAATCTCTAGTAATAGAAAAAAGTAAAGTGAGATAGAGAGAAAGTTAACAAATTACATGGTGCATGCTGATATATGAACTGGCATACTTTTCGGTGTTTAATTCATATATTATCCTTTTATGCAGCCAACCCAAGGAAGTTTATTATTTTGAAGGAAGCACCGGAAGGACATGGGGTGGAAGAATGGCTTGTGGTTTTGGTAATACTTGAAATTCTTTTGATTTATAATCTTGTAAACTTTCGAGCTTTCATACACGTGATCTGTTCTTTTTTTTTTTTTGTATGATTGCCTTCTTTTAGGGATTTGTTTTATCATTAGAAACAAAAATGGTCTCTTGATTTTGTAGCATTTCTACCTATTTAGTTTTATGTTGGGATAACATCTGCTGAAGTTGGGAAATGATTAATGTTAGGTGATGGTTTATTGGGATTCAAGAAACCACCGGCTGGCTACGTTTGTCATAGATGCAAAATGCCTGGTACGTTCAAAGTGGTTTGTCTTGATATTTTCCTATTATATGGATTTACTTTTCTGCATGTGCTAAAGCCAAATTTGTTTGTTCTATTACATTTTCTTCACCAGGACATTTCATTCAGCATTGTCCTACGAATGGTGACCCCAAGTTTGATATAAAAAAGATGAAACCGGCAACTGGTATTCCCAGATCTATGTTATTGGCCACTCCAGATGGCTCTTATTCACTCCCAGATGGTGTCGCTGCTGTTTTAAAGCCAAATGAGTAAGTTGATTTTTCATCATGGGGCTTCTCTTTGCATAGCTTGATATGTTACTCACGATTATTCTTTTTTCTGGGTAGATCTGTTTTGCGTTGCTTGATATGTTACTTATGATTATTCTTCTTTCTGCGTAGATCTGTTTTTGAGAAGGAAATTGAGGGGATTCCTTCTGTCTGCCGTGTCAGTGACCTTCCTCCCGAACTGAATTGTCCATTGTGTAAGAAAGTAATGAAAGATGCCGTCATGAGTAGCAAGTGCTGTTTCGCTAGTTTCTGTGACCAATGTAAGTGAGCCAAGATTTGGGAACCTTGTTTTCTTATTTGTTGTTGGAATTCTAATTCTTAGTTCGATCTATAGTTCTTATTTCCAAATTTTTTACAAGCCTGAAAATGTCTATAATCATAAACCTGTGTGGTTTTTTTTCACTTTTTGATAATAATTATTTTTAAAAAAACTCAGATTTGCACATGGCTAAAAAACATAGTGATGTTGTTGTTTTTTTTTTTTTTTTGCTAGCCATGCAATACGATTAAATGTCAAGTGATTTGACTATTGCATTGTCGTTATCTTGACCAGATTGATTTACTTCTATTTAAGTTATTTCTTAACTACCTAATAGTCCTTTATCCTCTTTATCTTCCTTCATGTGGTGAAAAGTCAATTGTTTTCATGTTTTCTTCGTCCTTTATATTTCAGTGAGAAATATATCTTGATGAAAACTTTTTCTTTGTTTAACTTGGTTTTATTGTTTATTATGCTCAGGCATAAGGGACCACATCATCACCAAATCAATGTGCATTTGTGGGGCCAAACATCTGGTCGCAGATGACTTAATCCCAAATGTGACTCTTAGGGAAACAATCAATAGCTTCCTGGTAATAAGCAGTAGGTCAAGCAGTGCTGGAAGCACAGGTAAGCCATTTCGATATCGATTCTTGTTTGGCCTAGTACCACTTTTTACTAGTTAATAATAATCGTGCTAGATTTTAAGTTATTGTGCAAAATGTAACACTTGCTCTTTTATCAGATATGGGATCGGCGACATCAAAAGCTCTCTCTCCAGTTTTTTCTGTGGCCTCCATGAGTAAACAGAAGGCATCGTCTTGCACCATTTTTGTTGTTTTTGTTCATCAAATTGTCGTGAATGTCGTTGTATGATATTGGTACCACGAAGCATTTAGATGGGCTTGAATGAATGATTTCAAATTACAGCAAGAGTTGATATGTGATCGATATTTTCTCGCGGTAGTCGTGCTGGATGCATCGAAGTCGATTTTTGTGATTTTTAAAGCTTCCTAGCAAATTTCTCTATTTTGATATGTGATCGATATTTTCTCGCCGTAGTGAGATGCATCAAAGCAAATGGAATTAGGTTATACACTCGAGAATAATGGACATCTCGACGATAAGGTTTGCGTACACGGCGGTATTCCGTGATCAGCAAGTGCTTTTTAGATTTAAAAGTTAAATGAGATAATTATTAAGTCAATAACTTGTTCTGTGTTTATCATGGGATGGGCATAATATGTAAGAGGAATTGTGGAAATGAAGCAATTAATATTAATGGAGATCAAAATTGATTTTATTAAAAATTATAACAAATTCAAATGTTTTACTTTAACTAAATACAGTGTGGTATGGACAAAAGATAAACATTGTAGCTTATTTGTTATTGGTTTTGAAACAATTCATATAACCTAAACATGTAAGGCTAAAATTATTTACTCATTTATCTTAAGTTTGTCGCAAATCAAATCTAAAATCAGGCCTAATAATGAAATTATTAAAGATATCCATGACTAATAACCTTTTTTTCTCTTCATATTAATATGTTTTAATTTATTTGCCCAATGCCTCGATTCATGCTAATATTATGTCAAAACGGTTGATTGTAGGAGCATGATGACGACGCGGACAATAGAGCAAAGAAAAGGATGCGCCGATGATAGTGACGAAAATACTAAGACGAAGAAAAAGATTTTAGATTGATGTGAGATTTTGTCACACTAAGTGAGAAGTTTGAGTGAAATTTTTTTTTTCTTTTTATAGGCAAAAATTGTAATGCAACGATTATGAATAAAAAGAAGTTTTTTTTTTTTTTTTTTTGAGAAGTTACATCAGTCTCATTATCTGATGGCTTCTTTCTTGAGAAGCCATTGCACATTCCATTGCAGAACTTATTGTGAGTTATCGCATCTACCAGCGCTTGTCACCTTCCTTCGCATTAACTTATTGTGATGCTGACATTGTTGTGGCCGTTCATTGTGATGCTTTTGTGTTGCCAGCCTTCAAAGGTTCCTACTTTGTAGAAAAAAAGAAGAATATGCCAGTAGATAACAAGAACACCATTCCATTACACAATTTCCAATTGAATCTTTGTTTCTAACCTTTCTTTTGCTTGGTATTTGACTTTGGTTGGGTTCCCTTTGTCCACCCCTAGTCCAATGCAAAGTGTACTTCATACCCTAAAGGAAGCCTACTATATTTGTGTCTTGCCAGCTTTATTCTCTTCTCTGGAGTGACCCTCCTTTCCTGTAACACTCAGGTCAAAAGGACACCACTGTGAGAAGAATAAGATGCTAAAACTTGCTAGCTTTTGCTGGGACTGGAACATTGTTGATTTTTGATTTCAGTGAAGATGGCAGACAGTATGATGAGGCAGAGTGAGGAGAATTGCAATTGCTTGTTTAGAAACCTGTTTTTCCAAAATAATAAATTATAAATTACTTGCATAAACGAATTACCTTTTTCTAAGCTCCCCACTTTTTCTGAAGATACAATTCCCCTTGAAGATCTTACCTGCTTTTAGCTATATAATTTGGATGTGAATTAAAGCCAGCCCTCCATCAACAATGGAAGCCATCCATAACTAGAAAAAGCTGTTAAAAAGAACAAATTGAAAGCAAAAGATTTGACCCTTAAGACATGCCAAATAATAATAGTACTTCACAATGGTGAAATGCCTCAGCAAACACATCAAGGATTCAAGTTAGAGACAGTAGAATCAAACTTTATATCATTTGTGCTACTGCCTGTCGGGAAACATTTACAAGCCACAAGGATAATACAACTTGTTCATCACAGAATTTGAGACTGCATGTGGTATGCAAGAGGGGAGAAACCCTCTGCATTTCTATCATTAGTCACAAGTACAAAAAAAAGAAAAGATGGTAGTGTACTTTAGATACTAAATAAATAGATATGATACAAACAAGTTCCTTAGTTAAGGATGAAAAATGCCATTAACATCGTCTATTCAAGGAGAAAATTTCAAACATTTCATAGGTTTAATCAGCTGGCACACAATACATTCCCTTATTTTCAAGTCATACAGCTTGGTTCGAAGAACAGTAGAAGTACATACTAATTCAAAAACTACAGAAAGCTTGCTACACATAGTTGCAAGATATATCTCTTGTGATCTAAACCAACATATCGGATGCAAATACTTGATGCCTACATATTGACTGTTATGATTCACAAACTTGACATAAATAAAGTCCTGGTTAGATCCAAACTGCCACTAACATCTGGATGATGAAATAAGGCAACTTGAACAAGTATATGAAATGTCAAAGGATGATATATCGGCATACGGATCAACTTGGAAGTGTCTCGAATGTTAGGATCGTGGAAGCTAATGTGTAAGAAGCTCAACAAAGGATAAGAATGATACGAGATCAATTCCAGCCAAATTGCAATGCAAAACTTAGCGAACATACGATCAATTTGAAACGAAAAAAAGAATGATCCCCAGCCTTTAGATGTTTGACTTTGTGCATTTTGCACAGCAGCTCAGTCTAGAGCAGATAAGATCACTCACATCTCGAGACCGAACACTTCAAAAGACTATAAATTTGCAGACCCAAGTCCCCAGTATGATTTTTTACTCACAATTTGGTCACTGGAACTGTATAGGCAGGGAAATAATCATCACCATGGACACACACACATCACTAAAAGCAAAAGGTTGATGGAATTTAGTAGCTGTGGTTCCAAATACATCCTTCAATCCAAAAGAACACTACTTTGAAGCCATGCCATCAAATCATGATACATGAATAAACTACACTTAGGCATCAAACAGAATACATAACTGATTAGATGCTGAATTATCAACAAGATGGGTAGCATATGCTCAAATAACCAAGGAAGTCTGAGGCACAACCCAGCCTTCATGAACACAGGCACTGTTGTCTCGATCCTGCTTCGACAATATGGTTTAATTAAATGAAAAATGTATCAAAAGATCGCATTTTTAAGAGTATGCAGAGCTGAATGAAACTTAGCAAGAGTGCGAATCAAAAGAAATAGCAACCTCTCGTAATTACATCGAGGATAATTAGTTTCAAGAGTGCTAGGCATTAATTGTTCTTCCATGACTCCGAAATCGAAACAGCGAGAACATAGCATCATAGACTTACTGTACAATTACCAGACGGCCACCGAGGAATTCCTGTGCTCCTCCATTTTCCTCCTCGGACCTCGCCCCCTTAGGCACGGTTACCACGAGCACGCCGCCGGTATAAGAGGCGGTGGCCAGCGCCGGCCGGGTGGAGGGCGGCAGCCGGAACCTCCATCGATCGAGCTCGAGCCCCTCCTCGAGGTCGACGCCGCCGCCGTCCCGTACCACCACCTTCATCACCCCGGGGTGTATCTCGATCGCGTGGGCTCGGACGTTGCCCCAGAGACCGTCGGTGGCCGCGACAAACCGGAAGCTCTCGGAGTTCTCCTCGATGGCTACGTCTGCATCGGCCTCGAAGGGAAGCTCCAAGACCTTGCTGAAGATGTGGGGCAGGCGGCGGAGCTTCTTTTGCCGGTTGAGCACGGCTGCGGCGGTGGCCGCCGGATTCACGTCGTAGCGGAAGGTTATGTTCCGCTTCCTGGGTGCTGGATGAACCCTCATACCTCCTGCAGAACCCTAATCTACCCTAAAAACCTCAAATCTAACCCCAAAAACGAAAAAGCACAGCAAACACCGATCGGATGTCAAACTCTCCCGGAAATCTCGATCGGGATCAAAACCAGGATTGAAGATTAAAAACACCAGTTTTGATCGAAATCAAGTAGCGCAATCGACGGAATAAACCCTTCGATTCGGGAGCGAAGATGAACCCTAACTCCGAAGCGGAGGGCAATTCGACAGAAGAAATAGGGCGACCGGAGAGCAGAGAAACGGGTGTTTGGGGAACGAAAGGAAAACTTTAGAGGGGCGTTATGGGAACAAGATCTCCGGGGTTACGTGGACTTCGGATTCGATTAATTAAGGATCCTCTCCAAAGATCGTACGGATGGAAGCACCTTCGCCGATGGTATACGGAGTTTAAGGTGATCTCCGTTTGAATTGGACGTTCTTGATGCAGGGTTTGGAAGGTTTTAGTGAAGGTATGTTTGGACTGGATCCGGAAACTACCTTTGGGGATAACGCACCGGGATTTCCTTGAAGTTGTAACCAAAAACGCCGCGAAATTAGAAAAGAGTAGTTCAAATGCACGTCCCAAACGACTACTCCAACAACTTTCCCTCTTACTCACAGACATGAGGGTCCACATGAATAGTGGGTCCCTATAGAAACAAGATTAAGCTTCTGAGTCGGAAATCGGGGACGTGAAACTTTTCTTCGAAAACGAGATACCTTTCGTACGCGACAAATGACACACTCTTTTCCGTGATGACTTGTCGCGACGCCGTAGTCCGCTTGACGCAACTGACGGAAAACATATACAGCGACTAAAGTCGCGACGTACCCCCACACCCATCGCATCCCCAGCTTGGTGATAAGGCAACGTCAGGTTGTCGTAGCATACGTCGTGACTAAAGTCATGGCTTCTTGAGAGAACCTTGCAAAGCGATTTCGACTGTGGTACCGATGCAGGCTGGGGCCCACAAAGAGGGAATTTGAGGGCAGCACGAACCGTTCGGATGTGATCTGACGTCGGTGACGGATCACGAGACGGTGTGCCAGAAATATCTAATGCTTATATTGCGACCACGACTCGTGGCGCACCGGCCCGGTCCAATCACTGCCATTCAATCCTGTTCGATTGGATCAAGTTTAGATCAGGTTTCATGCACAAATCAAAAAGAATTCTATCTTAAAAAACTAGATTAGGTGAGGATGACAACAATATCATACATCATCTTTCTCCATCGATAATTACATATAAATCTATTTTTTTATATTTACTATAAATAGGTATCATCGTAAATTATTATCATATTACTGTCACATTTAAGTTCTTTATATGTACCACCAATTACAATTCTAATTACTTTTGATATTTCTAGCAATAATAACATCACTAATACGATGATTATGAGCTTGATTCGAATACACATCGATTCTCAAGTCTTATTCATTAGGGTTTGAATGAGTTGAATCTTAAAAGTCATCGAATACTGATCTCATGATCTTTTTTGAATGACTAAGGAAAGAAAAATTAGATTTTATTTATTAAAAAAATTATTTTTTTGAATCTTTCTTGGAAGGTGTATCGTTTTTTATTTTTACATTTTTGTACTCTTTTTCCTCTTATACTCTCGTCATCGTTGTTCGTCGCCTCCGCGTGGCTTTTCTATGTACAACTCATCAAACACGAAAATAATTTATGCCTAACCCAACAAATGTGAAAGCCTGCTTTGGGCCATATCTGGTGCTCAAATGGTTCATATTACTGGACATGCAACAGCAATCATCAATAGCATAATCCACACCTCATGCCATGCCACACAAATCCTGCACTGATTTAGCAAAGCTGATCAACTACATTATGTTAGGAAGTACTTCATCTTTTTGTTGAAGGTATTCTGATACTTAATTATAGTCAGATCTTTGTGGACTTGGTAGCAGTACTTCATCCTATTTCCTTGTCACTGTAGGCTCAAATGTGATCCACTAAATCTGCCTTACCAGAGAAACTGGCATTGCTTAAAAAGTAAATGAAGGGAAAAGATGCATCAGTATATACTTGCATTGGTGTTACTGTTCCTTAGAAACTGCTGGTTTTGATTATTGGAGATCAGCATAAAATAATATAGCTTATGTCTCCCTGTTTTTGTTCTATGGAAAGACTGACAGTAAAAGGTTTCATACCTGCTCTGTGATGTAATTGAAATTCCTGATGCTTCTGTTGTCTGAGTTCTTGGGCTTCCTTTCTACTGGTTTTTCTCCCATGGATAATGCTGCTCTTATGTTGGAATTTAAGCAACAGACAAATTAGCTCAGGTTTTCTCATGTTATTAAATGACATCAAAATATCATACTAAAGAATAAGTGACAACAAAGTTGATCATTGATTTAGTAAGAGGTTTAGCTGTGACTGCAATCCTGCAAAATGGAACAAGCTATTTAGGTGGACTGAAGGCATCACACTAACTCTTTCAAGAGGTGATTCAGTCCACATAATTAGCAATCTCCATGCAGAAGTTCACTGTAGAAGCCTGCAAAACAATTTCTTTCTCATTAAGGTAAATGATTAATGGATGGTCAGGAGAAGCATATGGAATGCACCTGATCTGACATGCTCATTAGACAATATTGCATTGATGGATATGTCTGGTTGAGTAATTGTACCAAGGAATCACATCAAGTGCAGCACAAAGTTTTTATGGGCACATAATGTCAGTTTCAATGATGTCAGGCAGCTGGAAAAAGCTATACCAACAGGTCTCATTCAACAACTTGTTGCTTATGTTACTATGCATGTAGAAAGAGACTACTGGTAGAATATTTATCAAGATTGTTCAGAAAAAAAGGAAAGAAGGAGAATAAAACCAGGATAAATTCACTGAAAGTTGTGGAAACAGATAAATCTGCTTGCCACTTTCTCTTTCTAAGGTAACCTGTCTATTTCATGCAACACAAATATGAACTTAGTTGCATCTGTTTCCTTAATTGGAGTGGTAGAAGGATAATTTCCAGATCAATAGTGACACCACATCAAATTTGAAATGTTTAGGTCAGTGAGGACTGAAATTGAAACCAACCCACAGATAAATTTGATCTCAAAGATCTTTGTTGTCATCATTTCTAGCTTTTGTTATCCTATGGTTGGGTCACCATTTCTTTTGAGATGACATTATCTAACTGTGGGCTGCATCTGGTGCCACATACTTGAAGATTCTATGTGCCAAAATTAGGCCACATTGAATTTACTCCTTTTTGACCTCATCTCCAGCTTTTCTTTGTGGACACTATACTGCACCTTGTTGCAAGTTGAATTTAAAAATTGATTTGAAACCTTCTTGGGCAAGCCTGATCCTGAGGCTCCTATTGCTGACACTGGGCCTCAGAAGTGGGTGTCAAGAGGTTTGCATTTTGTTTTCAACAGAGAAGAAAACAAAGTCCAGAACTGATGACATTCCACTGGAGCTTTCAATAGGTGACTTGGTACAGCCTAAATTTGGATAGATTCCATTGTTTCATAGAGCATCCACAAGATGCTAGTGATATTGTTCTTTAGAATAATATGGTCTTCAGCTTGAAATCAACCCCTTGAAGGCAACTTTCTTTTACTTCAGGCAGAGCTGTAGGGATTTATTATGTATGCTAACTTGTCTGATCAATATATCAAAGGACTTATACTTTTCCTTATCATGAAATCCCAAACAAGGTAGGGATCCAAATTCCATGTTGTAATTGCAATGTTTCATGATCATATTATTTCATAGCCTGAGCAATCTTCGTTTTTCATTTAAAATAGCATCCTGTAATATTATGGAGAAAAGCTGTTAGTTTGAGCATCATGTTCATTTAGAATCAATGACAAATTCAGGGAGTAGAGAATGACATTTCCACCTCAAAATATTTACTTAAACTTCTTAAACTGGAAAAAAGTAAGATTCTGATTGCTTCTAACATTTAGAGTGCTAAGACAACCATTAAAGCACAAGTTTTGCTCTCACTATCAATCAAGAATCATCTCTTTACCTTCTAAATCCTTCATATTGAATTGAATGTGGAGTTCTTCAAAAGTTATATGTGGAGTTCATAATATTTTCTGTAAATTATGATAAGATGAACTTGACTGTTGCATGGTATGGTGTTAGTAAAGCATTCTGTCAAGGTCTACTTGTCAATTCCCAACTTTTAACTGATTGCAACTTTGGATTATTCTTCATTTAAGAGCTTAAATTGGTGACCAATAAAACAAGGGAGAAATTTAGCAGCCCCTTTCAGTATGTCAATATTTTGCTGCAAAATTTGTTGATTGATACTACCTGATCACATCATTGACATGATTTTTGTCCATATCCTTGATCTTTGTTAGTTCTGTCACTTTTGAAACTCTGTGGCAGGCAAATGGATTTCTTTCTTATGGTTTCACAGGCAGAGTAGATATTCTTTGACTTAATGGCCAGCAATTGAACCAGGTTGCTTGTGAGCAGCTGCTGCTCATCTACTTTTTCCAGCTTAATTAATATCTGTTGGAGCATTAAAGATTCAAGTTTGAACATTGAAGTCAACTTTGAAGGTAACAACATTAAGCCTGAACACCTGACTAAACCAGTCATATGCATAGTGTATCTACAATGTTCTCTTTTCTTTTTTAGTTTTACAAAAATAAATTATTTCAATTATCCCCATGTATCACAGTTGTCCCAAAAAAAGTTAAGACCAATCAACACAGTGATTATCTTCTCTATAACCATGACAGAGTTTAACCATCTTAAATGATTCAGAAAGTTTTAGGCAGTCCCAAAAATCTGTAAAGTGATTATTTATTATGAAAATCATATATATTCTTTCCGAAATGACATCAACAAAAAAAAATTGATTTGGCACTAGATTAACATTCAAGCTAGAAATTAGATCAATTTCGTCGGATGAATTAAAGGGTTGTGTCTCAACATTTGCTTGAAATTTGCTAGAAACTAAATTTGTTTAAGCTTGATTCTGGTGCAAGCAGCCAAAATTTGAACAAAACTTTGGGCTCTTTCTTTCTTTCTATCTTATTCTATGTAAACTTAAAAATAAGCAGGAAGTCTTAGCTTAAATAATTTTTAATTTACTATATGTTAAGTCATGATGGCAATCAAATTCAAAGTTCCACACTGATGAATCTGCCAAGCAGTTTATAAAATGACTCACCATTGTTTGCAGACATCAAAATCTTGTGTTCTCAATAGCCAAACACCAATTTTGAGAGGGAGAAGATCATCTTTGAAAACACAACTCCTTCCATTTCTTCCTCCCCAACCAATCCTGTCAAGTGACCCACACAAGAAATGAGAATCAACATCTATGTGATCATATGTGATGGAACCACAATTTGGCTTTGTGAGGCAACAGTTGAAGAGAGACTTTGATGGAACATGGCATTTGTACTATTCAAATTGAAGTGCCTGGAAGTCATCCTTTTCTTCCAATACACACTCCATCTATCATCAGCAGTGAAAGGAACAACCACTTGGGTGATTAAGATATGAAGAGAATGCATAATCCATCAGCCCACTGATAGGGTCACCAAGGTTCAACTTAAGTAATATAGAGAACATGTCTATTAGCATGAAGCTTTTTTCCTTCTAAGCTTTGATACTACTCATTCAAGAAGCATAACATGCACTTCCAAATGCCATGATTGGACTTGCAATGGTTGAAAAAGAAGACTTAGCTCTTTTCTGTGATCTTTGATTTACATGATGAAATATAAATTGTTTCCCAAATATTGTTCCATTACTAAAATTTCAATTAAGGAGCTTCTCATGTTTGAATGACACTTATCTTTTATATAAGTATCTCATATATCATTATTATATGGTTTAGTTTTTGAAGTTACACCACCCACTTCCAAAAGATAAGGCATCACTAGATATTATGTTTTGGAGAAAGTCTTCCATCAATCTGGATATGGAAACTATTGTCCTCTGTGTCTCTATCTTGACAAAAACATGGTGCATTAAAAATCTTTTATAAAATAGTGGATAAATTATCTATCACTTAATTTGCCTAGGGCACTTATTTTGGCTGTTTGTGGATGGTTTTGGATTTTTTTTCATTTTCATGTGATGATTTATAAATCTAAAGGATTTGTAATCTATGATATGATATTATTTATTCTATCTAATGAATGTGTAGATCATTCTATATATGAGTTAAAAATTGAAATTGTGTCATGGATTTTGCAAAAAATAAGCGATGCATGTTAAGTTTTAGGCTCCGTGATATAAAATAATAATACAGATTATATTTCTCATTATAAAATGGTGCATAAACTTAATGAAACCAAAATATAACTAGTGCTTTTAGAATTTGTAGTTTAATTATGGATTTATTCATATCACATTTAGGTTGTTATAGTTCTTAGTGGGAAATTAAGCATTGGTTTGTTTCGCTTATAATTAATTTCCTTTGGTCATACAATTTTCCAACCAAGAATCATTATGCAAAAGTTAAAGTCTACATAATGATTGGAAGTAATTATAGCATTGAAATTTTTATTCCATCTCCTTTACATGAGGTCTAGGGAGGATCAACATAACATACGTAGTTTACCGTTAAATACAAAGAGACAGTTTTCATTTTCATTACTTGAACCTGGTTTTTCAAAGGAACAAAGTCTATGTCAAAAACCATATAAGTCATAAATTTTTTTCTTTTGAAAAGAAGTTTTTTAATTAAAAAAAGGTATCAAACCCAAGTATGCATTTAAAAATTGTAATGCATGCATTAAGTTTTCAGAAACTAAGTAGAGACATGAACTGTTTCTTTTACATTTCCATTTTTGAAGGTATCTTTGTTGCTTAAAATTTAACATCAACTTCTTTGTCAATTTCTTGTTTTCCTAGTGACAGCAACAACATCTAGATGAATCCCAATTTGAAAATATTCAGAAGTGGAAATGTGTTCTTAATAAAAGTAATAATCTAAAAAATCACTTGATTTTTAATTTTTTATTTGTAAAACAGAAAACAGTAGGATAAATAGTGTTAAACTTGCCCTCAAAGTAAGCAACACAAAAGAAAGTGGTATAAATGGTGCACAAGTGATTGAGTGAATGATGAACTCATAATGTTGGAATCTCTTTGTCCTTATCCACCTTAACCATTGCCAAAGAGACCCATCAACCATCTACCCCAATTTTAACTCATTATGTGGCAAGCATCAACCAGTCATCATGACTAGGCCCCACTTTTGAATTGTTGATAACACCCCCCTCCCTCAATGGGAGGAAAATAACATAGAAAAATAGTATGGGACCTCAGCACCAACTACACCCCCAAGAAGACATTGATGTTGTGCACTTGATTACCTTGGCTTTTAACTTCTCATCCAAGAAGACAGAGATAATTTATGACAAAAACTTACTTTATGCACTCATTATAGGGACAAATGCTAGTGTCATGACAAAGATCCTTCTTATTAAATTATCATGATATCATGGATATGACAATCAAATCTAGATATTACAAATAACTCCAACAAGGATGGCTCAAAACAAATGGCTTTTGAGTCATAATAATGACACTCAAACACAGTTATTTTGGTCTTTATCCAACTGTAATTTGTTCTTTAGAAAATGTCTATAATCCATTGTCACTTAACCCACCAAAGGTCTACAATCCATTTGCCTACACCTATGGGAACAAATGGATCATTAAAAATAGCAACAATTGTAGGTGGTCACTGTACTGTGGTCATTGTTGGCCCCTTCAAACAGACTTCTTGCAGCCTCATGACCCAAGCAAGACATGAGAACAAGCCAATAGCATCTTCCTCTTTCTCTTGTCTGCATATGAATCATTTCTGTAATAATTCAGATGCTCTTCCTCTTCTTCTACTTCTCAACATTCAAGGTCCTACACTGTTAGCTTCAGCGAAGAGTAGGATGTTGCTTGCACTTATCCATCAAATGACAGTGAAACATTTTTCCTTTATCCTTCAGATTCTACAATAATTCAGACACTCTTCAGCTTCTACCACTCAATATTCAATGTCCTACACTGTTACCTTCAGCAAAAGTTGGGCTGTTGGTTGCACTAATCCATCAAGTGATGCTTCCTGTATTCTTCAGTTTGTACAAAAATCCAGATACTCTTATATAATTTATCTGCTCTTCAGCTTCTGCTTCTGGTAACTTCATCAAATAGTGTGCTGTTGCTTGCACTGATCCACCAAATGGTGCTCCTTGTAACTTCAGCTTATACAAAGATTCAGATGCTCTGCAGCTTCTGCTACTCAACATTCTTTTTTTTTTTGGTAAGTTCTGCTACTCAACATTCATTTCTATATAATTTATATGTTCTTCTGCTTCCACCACTGATAACTTCAGCAAAGAGTGGGATGTTGCTTGCACTGATCCATCAATTGATGCTTCCTGTATTCTTCAGCTTCCACAAAAATTCATATAATATTAAATTTATACTACTCAATTTTCAAGGTCCTACACTGTTAACTTCAGAAAAAAGTGGCCTGTTGCTTGCACTGGTCCATCAAATGATAGTGAAATATGCTTCCTGTATTCTTCAGCTTCCACAATAATTCAGATGCTCTTTAGCTTCTACTGCTAATCACTGTGAACTTCAGGAAACTGTTTCTTGCACAACACCATCAAATGATTTCAAATACATGTACTGCTCTCAACAAATATGTGGTTTGTACTTGCTTGTAGACCTGATCAGATTACAAAACTGGATTAGAAGAATCACAAGTTGGCTAGGAAGTCTTGCATCAGAGATGAGGAAAAGTCAAGTCAGTTGGGTTGTTCAATGGACTATTTTGATGTGTTTGAGGGCCTCAGTGGCATAAATCCAGATTTGACTAATAACTGCACTGAATAGTTATTGAAATGAAAGCCAATTATTTATGACTAATAAGATTTCTGTCACTCAATCTCTAATAAACATCTACAGGAGCTACATTTACAAAACAATAATATGATTGAATGTGGACATTGAGATGATACTATGAGGGTCCACTTGATATTTAGCTGATGAAAGCACAGAACAAACAAATCATATTTTTCAAAGGTTGGTTATTTAATTCTGGGTGTTTTGAGTTTTCAACACACTGTTCCACCAAACCTTGGAGGTTTCTAATGATACATCTTCAAGCATCAAATCAAGAGCTATTATTAGGAGGAAGAGTATGATTAAGGTAGAAATTTTTTTGTGATCATGAAGTTTAGCCCAACTTCATGATTATATACTTGGGGCTAATATATGAGAAAATTACAAGATTAAAACACACATCAACAACTTGGTTGAACCCTCAACAAAAAAAAAAAAGAAAAAACTTTTGATACTTTTTGACAAACTATTTCCCTAGCAAGACTGATTGTCCTCCTTCATACCATTCCATCTGTTAGAACAGTGCAATGCCTGTGGCCCTCAATCATCTAATTCTCTATTACCACCTTTCTGAAACATTGGACTTAGTCAACAAGAACCTTTTGCCTTTATAAAATATAACCCCACAAGACCAAGCTTCTCCACTAGCCAACAAGCAATCAAGAGATGCACTTTAGCTCCCCAAGAACAATTCCATCACACTCCAAAACATTTTTCTTCCTCTACACATGGTAATACTTCCATTTAACCATGGTCAGGACATTGTTGAACAAATTATATATGAGAAAAAGAAAGAACCTTAACTTTTAGTGCTTTTGTCTCAATTAATGGACTTTTTACATCCAAGGTTTAGTATCACAGAATGGTGATTTTCCATTTATGACTGCCATAAAATTCCATGGTCCTCCCCCTACTCCAACCCCTACAAGCTAAAGCTAAGTAGAGAAATAAACACCTTCCCACTTCAAGGCCACCAATGATTGTCACCAAGCAACAACAACTCAAACTAGGCTTCAACAAAAACTATTAGGCCACACCACCCAATGGTTTCACATATCTATCCTTTCAGTGTTAGAAAATATCATATTTGCCCCTTCATATTATGGTATATATAGAATATAGGCTAATCACTAATATTGCTTTAATTATTCACCTCCATATAGGCTAATCACTAGCAACCATGAGTACCAATGAGTTAAAAAAAAAAGTAGAAAATATGAAAATTATTGATTTAATATATACATGATATTCTAGAAAAAGTGTTAATGCTAGTCAAAATTTTAATGTCATTATTATGCTGATAGTCACATGATGGTAATTTTTTGAGTTTTACATGGATTTATTTGTTAAACTCAAATTAGGGAAATAAATATGTAATTTCACCAAAAAATCACTTTTTTTTTTTTGCCAGGCATTGTGATGTCTTCCACTGCTAAGTAAATATTATGATAGATAAATAAAATGATAAATTTGCAGATAATGTTCTTGACTCATTAAATATTAAACATTAACCATTGACCGAATTCGAACTTCATATTTGCAAGTATGTTGTAATATACAAGAAAATATGAACTTTTATTTTTTTATTTTTTAGAAAAATGAATATGATAGTCATCAACAATTCTCACTTGGCTAAGCCAAGCCAAAAACCCTGCTACAGTTTCTGAGCTATACTGTTCATTTCATACTCACATCAGTGTCACAGTAAAGATTAAACCTCCGTACTGATTTGGATTGAATGCGTAGTGCCATCATCTCTCTCTCTCTAATTATTCAGCCAATGCCATCTGTTTCAGAGTAATTACCATAAAAGAAATAATAACTGCGGCATTGATTGCAGTCACAGTCAGTAAAAGACGCGAGAGAGAGAGAGAGAGAGAGAGAGAGGTTTCAGTGGAAGCAAATACGACGCTTAGGAGGTCTCTCCTCTGTTTTGGTGAGGTGATCCCAGCGCACGGTGCCTTTAAATAGGCCCCCACCTTTGCTTCCTGCTTCCCCAGGCATAGCACCACCACAGCCTCCCCTGGCCCTGCGATCACCACTAGGAGTGGATTGCGCAGGTCCAAGAACTCGTTTTCCCTTTCTTTCTTTCTTTCTTTCTTTTTTTTTCCTGTAGTGATCGCTCTCGGAGGAGGAAGGAAGCGGAAAGGAACGATCTTTTAAAGGTTTTTGCAGCAAAAATCGGACCTTTGAGTAAAAGTGATCGCTCTAGGAGCGGCAAGGAGCGATCATTTCGAGGCTTTTGGTCTCTGGTCTTAGATTGAGTTCGGAGAAATCACTTTGGTCGTTGTTCTAATGGAGGTCGAGTCAAGTAGGTCAAAAAGATGATACCTTTGATCTTTCTGTTGTGCCGCGGGCTGCAATGGTTGATAGAGACATGTTATTTCCAGTTTCATGAGGTTGAGGCGCTCTTCTTTGTTGGAGTAGAGAAGACCCGTTGATAGTCTGTAGGAATCCAATCTTCTTTGTCACAGAAGCAGGAGCTTAACGATGCATTAGATGAAGGGAAATGGAAGAGTTTTGGCTTCCTTTTTGCCTCATTCTGAACATTGAAGAGAAGAGAATCTGAAGCTGACGGCCAGGGCTGGTGAGATCATACATCTCATTATATTTGTCCTATTGGATTTGTTTGCTTTGGATTACAGAACTGCTCTCTGAAGTTTTTCATTTGTTTCCATCTCCATAGCAGAGGAGCAAAATATTATGCTGAGGAATAGATCCAGAGCAGTTGGTGGCAAACAGGGCTTGATGTCTGATTCCCAGCCCTTCCCATCTCCCACTGGCAACAGCCTCAGTAAGCCCACAACTTCCTCCCTTTTCCCCTCTCCAAGGCTCTTTCGGAGCTTCTCTTCGAAGGGCTTCGCAGACAGTGAAGTTGCCATGAGCCCGACCTCCATACTTGAAACCAGACACTTGTCTTCCTTTGGGAATCTCTTGTACTCTGACAAGCAGCCAAAGAAGCCTCCTTGTGAGGTTGTCTCAGCCTCAACAGAGAGCAAACACCATTCTCGGAACTATGGTAGACCGGAACCCATTGGCCTTGGGTTAGTTGATGCACTCAATGATGACAAAGCCAAGGAGTCATCTAAGTCTGAGCGTAGAATGGTCGTGTCTGGCTCACAGTTAAGGATTCAGATCCCCTCCATCAGCTCAAACTCCAATTCGCTGGGCAGGTCCATGGAGCTACCTAGTTCTCCGATAGAATTTGGCATCAAGAACAAGGATTCACAATTGGCTTTGTTCTCTCCCATCCGGAGATCCTTGGGCCATCACCATGAGGTGTCTGTCTCTTCCCCTCGTGTTTTCACCGGGAGCATCTCCGCGAGCGAGATGGAGCTCTCAGAGGACTACACTTGTGTGATCTCCCATGGGCCAAATCCGAAGACCACACACATATTTGACAATTGCATTGTGGAAAGCTGTGGTGACGAATTCATGCCTGCAAAGAAGGATTATAGTTTTGTGCCAAGTCAAGGCTATCCTGCAGATGATTTCATAACCTTCTGCTATGCATGCAAGAAGATTCTTGGACACGGGAAGGATATCTTTATGTATAGGTTAGTCTCTTAAAACTTTCTTCATGAAATTAACATTTAAGTTATTTACTTTAATTTGACAATGCATGAACTATAATTGCAGAAAGTTGGATTATAGTAGTATTTTTTAGGCATCTTTAGCTATGTCTGTCATGAAACTCTATTACATGCTATAGGCACGAGTATATTGGGGATAAAGCTCATCAGTGCTTGCTGAAGATTTATTCTTTGCTGGTTGTTAAAATTTCAGCTTCCTGTGATCATGTTTAGGTACTTATACCATGAAACCTCATCAGTCCTGCAATCGCCGAGCAAACTAAAAAGAGAATAGTTCTCTTTTTGTGCCATTATGTTATGGAACTCTTAGACAAGCTGTTTGATTAACTTGAATGAGATCAATAATAGTGGTGTTTGCTCACTGAGGGCAACATTTAGGTTCCTTGTCACTTTCATAGCCAAGATTAGACACTACTGTTTCATTTTGTCTCATATGTTTTCTGTTCAGAACTGTAGACATTAGACCATGTACATGTTGTTGTTGTTGGGATCTTCATGACTCCACTGGTTGCTATTGGGGTCCCCAATCTCTCTGCAGGGATTGCTTTCGTGGTCAATATAAAGCTTTCGGCTCTTGATTCAGAATTGAATAACTTCATGCTTTGTGTTGCTGTTACCCGACAAGGACTAGGCATCGAGAGACCAAGAGGGTCACCATACATGTCCTTTTCTTTTGGGCCATTTCAGCCATTGATCTATTTGATTGATCCATGAATTGCTCTCCTTCCTTGTTCTTGCACTTGGTTGTTGCTTAATCACTGTAGCTTCTTTCTGACCTTACCACATTTGTTCTTAGAAAACATTTCAGTTGAGAATACTTTGTTCAGCTTGTATTTTGGATTTCACCAGTATGATGTGCAGGACTGATGATACATGTTTCTTTCAGAGGTGAAAAAGCATTTTGCAGCAACGAGTGCCGGTACCATGAGATGCTCATCTATGAAGAGTTGGACAATCACTCTACAGATTCATCGCTAAAGTCTAGCCCAAGCTTCTCTTCATCTCATTCGTGTACTATGCAGGTGATGAGGAAGTCGCAGACGTCGACCATGGAGCATATGTAGCTTCTTGTGAATTTGATTTTATTGTGTTGGATTTAGGTCCAAAAGAGATGAAGCTGATCCTAGGAAAATGCTTGGTCATTTTTGCATCCATGTGGGTGTTCTTTCATTGTTTCTGGTTTCAGTGGAGGGAGAAAGGTGAGGTTTTGTAGAGATGTCTCTGGATCAGGCTACTGTGGGTTTGTGCCTGCTACTGTGGGTTTGTGCCACAGTTTTTTTGGCTGAGAGAGTGACATGTTAAGGTTAATCATGTCAATCAATGTTATGTTCACTAGGAAACTCATCTCCTTTTGGCTCACTGTTCTCAAGCTATCACTTTCAGATTACCTAATAGATGCTCTCTTACTACATGTTAGTCCAAGCAGTAAGTGGAGAATAAAATGTGCACTGTGGAAAAAGAAGCTCCATCCCATTATGGATTTTAACTCATGATGTGTCCCAAAAGTCAGCAGAGTTCTTCCCTTGGTGGAGTTGCCATCATGAGTTGATAAATTATGTTTCCAGATTATAAATGATACTGGGGTTGCTTTCAAAAACCAGCATCACTATATATTTCTTGTGCAAACAGCATGGTTGATTAGTATTTATTCTATCTTAATTAATGATCAATAGGTCAAAACCTGCTAATTTGTCAAGACTTGATAATTTATGGCAGCTGCAACTGTGTGCTATATTTATTTTATGGCAAAACCTACCTACTTTGTAGCATGGTGTCATGATTTGGGTGCTTACAGAATAATTGCATAGACAAAGTGAAGTATAAATTAAAGGTTATTATTGCTTGCCTGTTCAGAGGGAATATTTCCACCACTGTTTTCTTTATACTTATCAATAAATTATTATTAAGCTTTATGTCATCTGACTCAAAGCTAAAGATTTGAGAGTAGGCAGTTTGACCATATCAGATTGTAAGTTCAGTTTAATTTACTTGGATGTGGCTTCAGTGCACTTACTGTTGGTAGAATAGTACATGACATTAGCATGCACAATGCAAGTTTAACTGGTGAGTTCTACTGTCACATAGATTGATCAGGCATTGTTGAACTTACAACACATTCCCCAGCAAATACCAGCAACCATAGTCCATTTCTTCTAAGTTCTTGAGTGCCTACAGTGTTCAACCTTTTACAGTATCATTTTTTCTGCTGTAATATAGCAGTATATAAGAATAGTTTGTTTGAGCAGGAACATCCATGTATGGACTCTTAATTGTAGTATGTAATCAGTAATTGATTCAAGAACACAAGAACTCTACCAATCTGAATCTGATGCATCAAAACCCTTCCAAACTGATATGAACAGAGTGGACAAACAACTCACATGAAGAGATATGACAACAGAGCACAACCAGACAACTGCATTTAGAAGCTAATAAGGAGGATCTAATTGTCCGAGCACAGCAAGTGAGAAGGTCTCTGAGAAATAAGCAGGTAGCTTGAGATTTTAGCAGCTTAGGATGTTTCTCTCCAAGTAATCCTCTTTCACCATCTCCTGCAAGAATTGCCAAACAGCATAAATGTGGGATTTGGATTATGATTGTGACCTATGAATTTTCGTGCAAACTTCAAATTGCTTACAAACTCTTACAAAGCTTCATCAGACATAATAGCATTGGGATCATTTCTCCCTGCTTTTCCTATCTGAGAGATTTGAGTTTACTGCAATGTGGAAGTACAAGGAAGAGTACCTCAAGGAATTCCAGCAGGTGGTGGCGCGGCAGGGAAATGGTTTCTTAGAGCTGCTGCTGCTCTCAGTGATGAAAGTGCTGCTGTTAGTCCCCATTCAAGCAAGTGTTTGATAGAATGATCTCCTACAACTACACTTACAAGTTGGTAAGGCCTGAGGTAACTCTTCTTCTTCTTCTTGGCACGCTTCAGGGAGGTTGATGGCACGGTCGGTGTCAATGGGGACTCCAAGCAGCTTCGATGCTGTTCCATCGAAGACAGCACAAAGGCAGAGAGGCTGAGTCTTGATCACATTGGTTAACTGCTTGCAGCAGTCCAAGGATGGACAGGTTGAAACATCAGTCACATAGTCAAGGCAGGGAGCAAGCTCGAAGAGCACATCAGTGCAGTCCGATCGATAGCGGGATGTCGCCGTGCAGATTATTGTTATCAGGAGGAGCAACACACCCATTCTCTTGTCCAAGTATATGATCAAAAGAAGATGGTGGTCTGGCAATGGAGCTTACAGGATGAGAGTGAAACAAAGAAGAAAAGCAGAGTACAGTAATGTAGTGCATGTGAATGAGCAGTCCTTCATGATTGAGTAGGTCATGATGAAGTGATGCAGGTTCTTGTAAGAAAAGCACAACATTAAGTTGGAGTGTTGTTAACCTGACAAAAGAACAATGGTCCCAAAGAACAGCAGGAGAATAGGGATGGATAAGTATGAGGCATGTCCTATCAATTAGCTCAGCATTGTGATTCCATCTGATGACTGTAGTGTGCCATGGATTCCTTCCTTCTCTGCAGTTCCATAGGTTCTTATGGCTTACTATTAGCAAAACTGTTATACCATAAGATTAAGAACATTATTTTTTTCTTCTATTCCAAATCAATTGGATAAAAGCACATCATGTCAGTCACAGATTAAGCAGTCATAATCTTAGAAGTCAGGGATTGTTAGAATAGGCCTATCCATCATATCCTCATGCTGTAAATCTGTTCCTTTTGTTTAATTATCTTCTTAGTCTCCTAAAAGTCATTCTTGATCTTTTAAGGTTCAAACAAGCTGCCTAAATGGATCATAATTGGATGAATTTTCAACTTAAACAAGACTGATGTGAGTAACTCCACTCATCAGCATCAGATGCCAAGAATTCTGGCTTTACTCTGTCTCTTTGGACTGACAAATGGAGAGCAGTTCAGGCCAAAAAAGAAGAGAGATCTGCACAAAGTAAAGAAATGATTAATTATGATCAAAAGTTGCTCCATGTGATGCCAATGCTTGTATCTCTCAATTTCCATGTCAAAGAGATCTTCACTTAGAGTTTGATTGCAATGTAGCTCTTAATTCCCATGAGTTAGTAATTAGACTAGACTAACAGAAAACTTAATGGAATTCCTTGCAACCTGTTGTCCTGCATCCCAATGTTCTTGCTAACCAAGAAATCATTACATCATGTATTTTCTTTTTCTTCTTTCTGAAGAATGCATCATTCATTTTAGTCATTGGAATGACTAATATGTAAACACCATCAAGTGGATTATGATGATTCAGAACACAATGCATTAACAGGAACAGTAGATGAATTCTTCCAGTCTGATACAAGGTGGTCTTTCTCAATTCTGACTATTACAACACAGTTGACTGTAGTCTATCAAACATGGATTAGATTTAGGAAATCTCAATTTGCTAATCAAGCTTAGCTCAGATGGGAAGTATCCTCTTTTCCAATCAAAGGTTTAAGAGTCCAAATCTAAAATGCACACTCACTGCACTTTTCCTGGGCTTTGAGTATCACTTTAGAGGATTGCTACAGGTCCATTTTTGTGCCAGAAAAGAAGGCTCTGTTTCATTTGAGATTAGCATTTGTCATTGTTGAACACCATTGAATTCCATATGACAACATAGAGTTGGTGTCTACTGCAATCGAGAATATGAGCTGCTTTCTCCAAATGCAGTAGATATTTGAACATGCAATCAGCTGCTTGAACACAGAACCAAATCCAACACTAAATTCTTGACAAGTATTCCTGATGAACTCTTCGGCGAATCGAAATGAGGTCGACAAGTATCCCATACTAGTCCAGACGAAAAGTCCTTCGAAACTTCAGACCATGAATAAGATTACATGTAGTGATCCCTTCCAAACTTCATACTGGTGATGATGTTTTTGGATCAAAGCAGTCCAACAATATCGAATTACTTGACATAAGCACCAAGACTTCGCCATTGTAAACATTTGCAGATTCAATGTACTAAATTGGAATCAAGCATAACGAATGATTCTAAAAAAATAGCTGGTAGAGATGGCCATCTCTGACCAAACACATCAATCACTCCAACCCAGTGCTATCTAACAACTACATTCAATCCATTTCTTACAACGTAAACAAAGATGAACATCCAATCTCTCAAATATGAATCTATAACATGTAGATAACAAAGAAGTATTTATATAACACGCCATGGATCAACTTCAAGCACAGGAAGCCACAAAGAGGAGGAAGAAGAAGGAGAAGAGAGCAGTATTGGACTTTGTAGAGCTCCTTGCCATCGATGCTTGGGTCGTCGTCTTCGCTCCACTTCCTGCGGCAAAACCAAACATAAGCTGTTGATTTGCTTCGATTTAGCTTCTCATGTCCTGTATATACCTGAAGGAGGAGTCGAGACTGGAGGGGTCGAGTCAGTGGGCACACTCTCAGGTGCTTGTGCGGCTGTAGGAGGTGCGGCTGCAGGAGGCGCGTCTGTGGGAGGTGCTGCTGCAGGAGATGCGGTGGGCGTCGGCACGGCCGTCGGGGCTGCTGCTGGTGCAGACACGGTGAAACCTGCAACACCACGACACGCTTCAGCAACGCGAACCTCTTAACCGATGGAGAGACGCTCGAGCAGGAGCAGCAAACAGGAGGAGACCGCTGCACTGGGTGGCCGGAGACATCTTGATCTTGCAGGCGCCGGGGAGCGTGAAGGCCTGCGTCTGGTTGAGGGCGAAGCCGAGCTGGGTGATTCCGCCGCCAAGGATCGCGCACAGGCACTGCGTCTGCGTCTGCACCACGTCGGCGAGCTGAGTGCAGCACGCCGACGTCGGGGACGAGGAGTTGCCGACGAGGTAGCCGATGCAAGGCGAGAGGCTGGCCAAGGTAGGAGAGCAACCAGATGTTTGAGCTGAGGACGGTGCACAAAGCACGGCCGCAGCCAGCAACGCCAGGGTTATCTCGAACGCTCTTCTCGCCATCGATCACTGGGAATGTGATGTCTCCGCCAAGCTGAGATTTGCTGAACTTGATGGAGAGAGGAACGGAGAGATGAGTATTTGTAGGGAGAGGTTTGGTGGTTGAAGAAAGCAAGCAAAGTGTAGTTCGTTAAGGGTGGTTGGCCCAATTCTTGCTCGACAGAGACTGGATGTGGATGATTTAGGTGGTCTGCAGGAGATGCAATCTGGTCTTTTGTTTCGTTGTTTGTTGTTTGCCAGTTTGGTTAGGTGAACAAAAAATTAAAAGTCATTTGAATATTAATTATGATATAAAAATAATAATAATAATTATTATTATTATTATTTTATATTTTAAAAAAATATATTAGAATCATAATACTTATGAAAATAAAATATGTAATCTTGTTTCTTCTTGTATACTCAGTGATAAATCGAAGTAAATCAAAGTTAATACTCAGTATTTCGATAGTCGATGATGTAAGGAGAAATAAAATTAAATATTTTGAATCTTAATATAATTTTAAAAAATATAAGGATCAATATGTAAAAATAATATGATTCTTCCCGCCATCCGAAACCCTATAACCCTAGAAGCAGGCGACGTGATTCGACCCAAAGATGGTGCTCGCACAGCTCGGTGGGACGAGAAAGTGCTCAACGAGTGCCTTAACGATGTTTCGCATATATTGTTGTCGTCCAACGCCCGGTTCAAGTTGGTACATGACATGCAAGCCAACATCAAGTGAATCATAAATCAAAGTTAACACTCAACTATAAGTCCTGTGATATTTCGATCGATCAACAGAGTCAACGACACGAGGAGAAATAAAGTTAAATGTTTGGATGTTAATATAATTTTTAAAAAAATAGAAGATCGATATTTAAAAATAATATTATTCTTCCCGCCATCCGAAACCCTATAACCCTGGAAGCGGGCGACGTGGTTCGGCCCAAAGATGGTGCTCGCACAGCTCGGTGGGACGAGAAGGTGCTCAGCGAGTGCCTCAACGATGTTTCGCGTGCGCTGCATTCGTCCGACGCCCAGTTCAAGCTGGTACGCGACATGCAGGCCAACATCAAGCGCATCGACAAGCACCGCATCATCCAACAGGTTGGTCATCGGATGGAATCGTTTAGGATTTCTGTTAGGGTTCAATTTCCGATCATCGGCTTCAAAAATCGGTCCTTGATTTTAAAGAAAGAAGAATCACATTTATAAGTTTCATTGGTAATCGGACATGAATTTAGGGTTCTCGTATTCTACCATTGGTTCTTTTTTTTGTTTTCTTTTTATTCCCATTTCGATTTGCAGATTCTGGATTCCTTTATAAAAAAATTTCGGTGTTTAAGTGATAATTGAAACTAATAGGATGGAAGTTCTAAAAGGTTTCCTGTAAATTAAAAGGATGTTGTATGGAGTGGAAATGATGCAGGTCCAAGGATCAGGTTTTCTGAAGCTGTAGATGTGGTTGGAAGTGAATGCTACGTCTTTTTGGATCCATTAGTTATGATGAGGTTGGAAACATCAAAATTGATCAAGAGAAAGCATATGCAAACCTGTAGTACCTTGACTCTGTCTACTATCTTCTAATTTGGTCAAGCATTATGAGCTTGCCATGACTAAATGGGGCGCGAAATTAGTTTTATTGAACTTGTATGTGGTATGTCATTCTTTGCATTGGATGGTACCAAATTTATTTTCGGAGGGGTCTCTGGTTGTGGAACACATCTGATCATTAAAACTTCAAAGAACCCATAAAACTTCCCATCCAGAAAGGTGGCAGAATCCTGACTGCCCATCACGTTGATCAGCTGGCTACCATGAGGAACCAGAATCATATTCATGCAACATGTCTGATTATTGGAATTTTGAAATCTTGATAATCAATGGCTTTGCTTTGAAGAAAAGGGACAGGTCCCTGAATCCCATTTATAATTATCAATTGGCTACCATGTGGAACCATAGTATTTTCATCTTCTTATGTTCTTCTGTTTTGAGAAGCATTTGCATTATTGTCTCATTCGTACAGAGACTGTCTTTTCTTCATTTTTTTCCTTTGTCTTGACATTTTCACTTAGTTATTTTCTTGCAGCGTGTCTGATTTGAAACCTTTGTTTTAAACAACAAACATATACGTACTCAATATAGTTTGGTCCTTTTGATGCTGTTTGCTGATTTTGATGTGTGATACAACTCTGTTGTTCTTTTCTCAGGCTGTCTTCAATGAACACTGCAAAATATTGGATCCTGGAAAACCTTCTTAGTTCTTTCACTCCTAAGAAAGGAAAGACCAGTGTGGTAATTTTTGTCCTCTAAGTTGACGTTTGCATCATCTATATGATTAGGACTATTGGAAAAGTAGTTGACAAAATCATATAGTAGATTACATAGACTAATTAGATAGATACTATGGTCAATAATTTTACTCAAAGGACTTGAAGAAAGGCAAAGACGAAAGGCAGGATAGTCTAAAATCTAAAAGAAATATGTCGACAACATGATTATCGGCAGACCATTTTATGCAACCACTAAAAGGTTTATGTAGTTTGAAATGCATAAATATTAAATGCTGATTCATGTTATTATTAGTTGGTGTTTTTTGCTTGAACTTCGACCATTTTTTGTCACACGATAACCATGTACAACATCCACTGTTGTTATTTCTCATATATGCAAATTGAGAAGTGATTTCTATTAGTTCAACCCCTTTTACAATCTCATTTCACATATTTTCCATTTAATCCTTGTATGTAGAATTAATTCCCTAAAGGTGTTGGCCACAATGTTAATTTATCAGAAGTTAATAAATTGCCTTAGAGTTGATTGTATGGCATGTTTCATTTATTTTTGACATTATTAGTCATTATAAGCATGGTTGTCCTATGTAAAGTTAACCATTGGTTGTTGTAGAACTTATTAGCAGATTGAATCCATAAAGAATTAAGACCTCGGTCACTGCATAAGGCTCCCACCAACACAGTATCTGAGAAAGGTCAACTATGTGATCTTATCCTTGTAAGTGTAGAAGTTGTTTTTGTGACTTGAACCTTGGTCACTTAGGTCATAAAGGAGCAATCTCACCATGATGCCAACTGCCAAGGTTTGCCCTTGGTACAAAAAAAGATTGCATGTATCTAAAATAAACAATGAAATATAATTAGTCTTTTAATGTTAGATTGTGTAGACTTCTAATTTTTTAAATTTCAGGTGGCATTGAACTTTGAGATTGTACTAGAATTTTGGAATCCAGTATTGAACTTAGATTGTGTAGACATCTAATTTTTTCTTATTTTTCATTTTTCACAGAGAGTTATGTCATATCTAACTTATCATTTGATTTTCAGTTATACCCTGTGATTATTCTGCATGTACTTTAGTTGAGTTATTGTTTGGGATAGTAATACTTCATGGATTTTTTTGATTAAGAAATGTTTCTGTTTCCCCAAATGATTTAAGTTTCCAATGTGTCATAACTTATTTCACTTATTGACTTTGCTTGCCCTTTAATCTATTGTCAGGTTCTGGGAAGACCACAACTTCTACTAAACATGCACATTATTATCAAAAGAAGGGATGAAAACCAACATTAGTTTGCGCCGATACATTTAGAGCCGGTGCATTTGATCAGTTAAAGCAAAAATGCAACAAAAACCAAAATTCCTTACTATGGAAGGTATTGCTTGAGTTGTCGGAATGTTTTATTTAGGGTGTTATTAGTTGCAGTCTCTCTATTTTATGGTTCTTTTGATCAAGGAACCATCTTTAATTACCTGTTAGGTGTATACTTACTGTATCCATCAATCATGCTTGACAATTAGGTGGAGTTTCTACCAGTGCCAAGGGTTAAGCTCTGGCAGCACAAAGGAGTGCTGCTGTAACTCTGGGAATCTGGAGGTTCTAACACTATTGATTTTTTAGAAGCATGATATAGTTAAATATAGCCAAACAGCTCTTGATTATTGGAATTCACCCTTTCATGAATGTGCTACCTTATTGTGCTCTTCATAATCATGTTGTGAACTCAGCAGTTGTTGGTAACATTTGACACACTCGTTGTTAATGGGAGTCTTATGTATTGGACCTCACTTTTCTGTTGGCAGAGACTTTAACTATTGTTGCAGGACTACCTTTTATTTCTTTGTTTAGTGGTCTGAAGATGCACGGCCACGAGTTTCTTTTGTCCTGCACTTTTTTACACCAACGCAGGTTTCTATTGTACTGCACTTTATTTGTATGGTATTGTGCTAGTTATTTTTGTAATGTTTCTCGAGTCTATCGTGGTTCTTGATCATGTGTGGTTTGTACATGCAGCTACAGTAAGTCCTTCCATTTTTAATGGTCACTTTGATCACTACTTGCTGCAGCAGTAACATGGAATCAGATCCTGTAAAAATTGCTGTTGATGGAGTTGAAACATTTAAAAAAGAAAACCGTGATTTGATTTTTGTGGATACAAGAGGACAACACAAACAGGAAGCTTTTCTGTTTGAAGAAATGCCAAAGTGTCAGTAGCAATGGTAGATATATTGTTCTTTTCAATCACATATTCAACTGACAGATGTTCTAACAGAAATTTGCTGGTTTTTCTTGTTCCTTTTTCTCAGAATACCGATCTTATAATATTTGTCATGGAGAGCAGTATTGGTCAAGCAACATTTGATCAAGCACAAGCAACTCTCTGGCCTTATTTTCAAATATAACTTCAAAAAAAGTGTAGCCATTGGAGCTGTGATTATTATTTTCAAATATAACTTGCAAGGTCAACAATCTGGTCCGGACCTCTCTGGCCTTTTTATCTTTTTTTTTCCTTTTCTGAAACTTTGATTGATATTTTGTTTAGCATGTACACTGCAACTTTTCATTATTACTAAGTACTAAGTTATACCCTCTTGCAGGCAGCTTCTTCTTCCTTTTTGGTGACCTACCTTCCTTGAGAAAATTTTTGAATTGTCCATTGGAAACAATAGGAAATTGTATTGCACTATACAATGTTGTCTTGTATAGCACATGATATGATTATATAGCAAGCTGTAATTATATTTCACAGACACTTTTTTTCCAACGTATAGAAACTTGTGTTTGTTGCATATACAAATTTGAATTTACATTTGACTCCCAGTTTTTCTGTTAAAATAGATAGTGATTATTGCTACTTGGTTTGCTTGCAGAGTTGCAGCCACCAAAAGACCAGCCCCTTTATTGGAACAGGAGAGCACATGGAGGAGTTTGAAAATTTCGATGTCAAGCCATTTGTCAGTCGTCTTTTAGGTGAGCTATAATCTTTGATGCTCGGATCTCTCCTCCTGTAATGATACTTATCACCGCTTGTTTATTGGTATGGGTAACTGGTCTGGATTCATGGACAAAATTCATGAAGTTGTACCTACTGATCAACAACCTGAGCTTTTTCAAAAGCTCTCCAAAGGAGGCTTTACCCTGCGGCTTATGTGCCAGCTGTTCAAAAACATTTCTCAAAATGGGTCCTACAGGTCAGGTTGACATATGGTTTTGAATATTTAGTTTTCACCAGTATTTTCTTCACTTTTTTTGAAAAATAATAACCATGTATTATATCTTGACCACTTTCGTTTAAATTATTCTGTTTCTCTGGTCATTGTATTCCTTTGGGTTTGATTCTTCCTGTATCTCAGGATTTATTTGATCTCAGCAGAATCTGATTTCTTTTTCTAATCTTTTCGATCATCTAATGAGGGGCTCGGTATTTCTGTTACGTTCAGTTATTCTCTATGCTACCTTGGTTTAGTGCCAAGTTGATGTCAGAAGGTCATGAAAAGGAAAGTCAAGCAAAAATCAAGCTGTTTATGACAATAATGGATTCCATGACAAATGCAGGTAACATGTCCCTTAATTATATGTATTCCTGTAGAGATCTAATTCCAGTGGAATGATATATCCCGACACTGCTCTTCTGTGCCACCCAGAGCTGGACGGCACAAACCCAAAACTGATGAATGAATACCATACACTGCACACTGCGAGGGGTTCGGAAAGGTCAGTCAGAGATGTCACAGAAATGCTGGAGGAACACAAGCGCGCTTCGCAAAGATGTGCAGCGAGATGAAGGGGTAGTTCAAGATCTCAGAAAGGTGAAATGAGTGCATTGTCTCGGAACATGAATGCATGGCACATGAGCAAGGTCCTACCACCGCAGATGCTGAAGCAGATCGGTGGCATGGGTGGCCTCCAGAACTTCATGAAGCAGATGGGATTGAAAGACATGGGTGGGTTGGTGGGATCTTCGGATGAGGGTACAAATAGAATAATACTTTATATAATCTAACACATCACCTTGCGATTATACTTCACTGTGCTGTGATTATCAAGATGGTTTATTTTTCGGACATCCTTGAATCCTTCTATTATTTCGGATGTCTTTGCCTTGCCTGTGCATCGTTGGATGATTTATGCAAGGAATGGGCCGTGTTGTGTGTATCTAAACTCAAGAAGTGAAGCACCTTAAGGTGTTAAAGGTGTCTATAAATCATTCAATCCAACTCGTAAGTGTCGATCGATGTCTCAATCATCAAGAACTGGTGGTAGTTGAGTTTTGTTATATGTGGTCAAATTTGTGACAATGTTTCAGCTCACTAAAAATGGATTGGTTACAAACTGGCATTTGTCTTCTTGGAGAAAACATTAAGAATCATTCTGCCGCAATTTGACATAACTATTTTGCTTGTAGTGTATAACATAAACATGAGCATTTTCATTCTTACCATTTTTTTCCTAAATATTCACTTCTCTCTTTAATTTCCCAAAGAACTGCCTCTTAGAGGTAGGAATGTTGTGCATTTATCATGATCCAAACTTCAAAATCATGCACATGACATAAAAAAGTACTCACAAGGAATTCAAGAACCCACCATGACAAATGAAGCTGACGGAAGTGGACAATTGGGATGTAAGAATGTGATCCATCCATGTGAAATGTACAAACCCTAAACAAGTTCATATTTGAGTTCAATTACAGCCCAAAACTTCCCTCCCAAAGTCTATTGTCCTTCTATCCCAACCAAACTGATCCCCTGATTTCTACTTACTTCACTGACATCAGTAAAAGTAAGTCTTCTAGGCACTGACTCACAGACCCTTCTTTGTCTCCTCACACCTCACCAAACCTTCTTCTACAATGTCACTTCATGCAATCATGGACCTATCAGTGTACTGCATCACCATGGGGACACTGCACTGCTGAAAGAAAAAGTAAAAGAGCATGCAAGCAATACTGCCTGTGTTACTTTATCTCAGCAAAATGCCACTTGAGACTCATCTCTTCTCTCTCTCTCTCTCTCTCTCTCTGTGTGTTACTTTATCTCAGCAAAATGCCACTTGAGACTCATCTCTTCTCTCTCTCTCTCATGAGACTCGTGATTGAGCCCCGCATGCAGGTGGCCACAATAATTCACAGTCACGCACACAAGACAGCCATCATCAAGGTGGCATGGGGTCAACACTGTCCCTGAGGAGCCACCCCAAGCACAAGGACAAGGGCCATGGCAGGAATCAGGTGATGCTCGAGGGGTGTTTAAGCACAGCGCAAGCTCATGGTTGGGTTCTGTATATACATACTGTCCAACAACTGCAGGAGGAGGGAATGGAAGGATTGGTACTCCCAGCAAAGTTACAGAAAGACACAAAAGTATTGGTTATTTGTGACAAGGGAGAATCTCATCTGTAGCACAGCAATCTTGTGATCGAGACTGTATCAGCTTTTGCTTAGTTATCATATTACATGTATATTCATATCAACTTTAGCAATCTCGTGGTCAAGATTACATCAGCTTTTGTTTCATTAGACTATTATTGGGCTCAAAAAGATTATGATACATCTGTTCTTCAGGTTTTATTTGTTTTCGGGAAATAAATACTATTTTTTAGTTCATTTCAAGTAGTAAAATTCCATTATTATTCTTTTATGGGGATTCATTTCATGGTCTTATACGGCATAAACGATTTCCGTTTCCTCCGCTCTTCCCCGCGCGCAACGATGGCGTCCCCATCGGAACACAACCGTAACGGAAGCCCAGCCGTTATCTCGCTCCTTACTCTCACTTCGAAACACCGGATCTCGCATTTTGCCAGGGAGGATTGCCGGACTTACACGCCTGTCCACCTTCTCTTTCGTCCTGCGGGGTCCAATGCACTCGACCGCTGGTTGCGTGTGTAGCATTAGTGTTACCCATCCGCGAGTGTGGCTGTATAAGCCTTCTTCACAGTTGGAGGATTTAATGTATCATTATTTCCCATTATTATTGACTTAATCCTAATTTCTTGTAGCTGTCTGCCATCTGTACATCAAATTACGTTTTATTGCTGATTTGACCACAATCACACACAATTTTGGTGGGAATATTTTTTATAAAAAATGTTATAAAATAATTTATTATATTTTTATGTATTTATGAATATATGACAAGAAGAGGTGCATTCTCTTTGATAATAATATAAAGATGAATGAAATCTATGCATGCACCTCAAAAAGTAAATAGACATAATTGAATGATTTGCATGAATGCAAATTTAGATGCATTTTCTTTTATTTATATGAACTAAAAAACAAAAGTTTGAAATAGCAATTAACCCCTAATAAATGTTTATCTATCTAAAGAAAACACTTACAACCATTAATCATGACATATAAATAGGTAGATATTTTGTACAACCACTAATAAACACTTACCTTTAGTGTTCCTAACCATATCACAGTATAATTAATTTTAAAGGATGATTACAATAATTAGAATTTAAATGGCTCTACTCTAACACAAGTTTTTAGGATAGTATGATATATATGTTAAGAAAATATAAATAACAGGAAATATAAAATATAGTGTATAAAAATAATCTGAATTTTATATTGTTCTTGAGTCCTATGTGAATCAATAATCTTACTTAAGTAAGATTTATAGTAAAACCACATGTCTTTTACTAATATTAATTATATCATTTACTTACAACATCAATAGCTTTCCTTTATATATATATATATATATATATATAATTCTGGTGAGAATACCGCAGGATCTGGTGAGGGATCGTCGGATCGCCATTTTACTTTTCTGTCCTCGAGTCGTCCTTATTCTTACCGCCTCGTAACCGCGACGTGGAAGCTGGTAATCAATGTGTTTTGCCCTACTTTTGTCGAGGAGAAATGGCGAAAGGGTGCGAGCTGTGGTGGGGACGGCCGATTTGGACGAGAGAGAGAGAGAGAGAGAGAGAGAGAGTGGATTAGATTAGAATGCATCGAGGATGAGGAGGAGGAGCCAAAAATAATCGCATTCCCGCCTTTGCCACCAAACTCCTCCTTCAAATCTTGCAGCTCCGAGACTGAGAGGAAGGAGAAAGCAAAGTGGAGGAAGGGACGGGGAGGAAGGGGAGGGAGATGCGGGTGAGCTCCCGGAGGGCGCCCAAGAGAGATGGAGACGCCCCAGCGAGGCAAGACCGGCGGCGCGTCGCTCTCCAAGTTTGAGGTGATTGGCGTCAAGACGTGACCTTGTTCGGCCTGTTTTTGGGTGTTCTAATGTGTTGTGGAGGATTGGGTCGAGTGTCTCTGTCTTTTGTATTGGAAAAAAATTGGATCTTTGGTCTTCTTTTATATTCTTTCTGAGATTTCACCGCACGGGTTGAGTCACTGGTCGGTGGATTCTTCGTTTTCATGTGCCTTCTTTACAAATAAGCGCTCAAAATGGGTACTTTATGCTACAACATGCTCGCTCAGTGACATTTTGGCTGAATTGGGTTCGAGTTGACTGTCTTCGATGCAAGAATGGAGGTTCGGTCGGCTAAGTTTGCTTTGGGTTCTTGAATTCTTGATGTAGAATTGTCGGGACATTTTTATCCTTCTGTATTCTTTTTTTGATGTGGTTTCTTCGTTTTCGTTCTCTTTTCTTGAAAGAAACAGGCACTTTTAATGGGTTAATTTATCACAATTCTTTTTGGGACTTCATTTTATGTGGTGACATTTCGACTGAGATGCCGCTCGGATGTCATCTGCAGTGTTTAATTGTGTCTTGGAGGATGATTTTTTCTGAGTGTCTTTGATGCATGAACAGACCTAACCTTTCTATCGTGTTGTGCGTTATTATCACTTTGTGTTCTTTCTTTATTTCTTTTTCTATTTTAGTTCACTTCATTTGCAAATTGTTTCTATTTTAGTCATAGATGTTTGATTTATATAGCCATAGATAGATAAGATAGATATCGGTCTGTTTCGTTGAGAATCCTTGAGATTGGCAATTTTATGCTCATTTGTCTCTACATTTTTTTTTTTGTGTACTTTCTTGAAGAAAGTCCTTGAATTGTTTGCTTCTGCTAGAATTTTCTTGGTGGCGATGTTTTTGACTGAAGTGCTATTTAGAGGTTGTCTTATTGTTTCCTCTTTTGACAAGCTTTTGGGGTGTTCGGTTTGTTGCGGTTACAGTCATATAGATAAGATTTGATGCTTCTTCTTTTTCCTTTTTATGCATCACTTTTCCTATGAATTCTCGTCTCATAACTGCTTTATTTTGTCATATGTCCTTCTGGTCTTTGTCTAGCTGAAGAAGAAAAAAAAAATTGCATGTGATTTGGTGGTTTAATCTTTTTGGTGAAAATGGCAAGATTTTCACTTCTTTCTGGATATCGTCAAACAAATAGTTGCATTTTTCAAAACTGACTTGATTCTTTAGTAGTCTTTTTGTTTGTGCACACATCGCACTCTAAAATATTTTCTTGAGGTTTTCACCGTGTAAGTGATGAATGATTACCACTATCTTACTGAATTCTTACATCCACACAACTAATGCTGTTCCCTGCTTTGTTTTCAAAAGCAAACATTTTAATGCTCGAGTTTCTTTGACTGTGTGCCAGCCTAAATCCTTGTTAGGCTCTGATTTTGTAGAATCAACCTGTATAACTTTGTTGCTAGCTCAAATGCTGTATGACATGAGTGTGCTTGTAGGTAAGTGGATGGTATGCATCCGGCAGATGTGTGCTTACAATAGTAATGCCCATGTTTGCTCTATAGATAGATGAATGGGTTTTATTTGCAGCCATGGTTGTGCTGTCTTGTTGCTTGCATGCTTCCTTGCATGACCATTATCTTAGTCCTTGGATTTAGGTAGTAACATATGCTGGTAAAGTTTATTTATACCATTGGCCTTCAACTTTGGAGTCTCTTCTGTGTTTATCCTATGGTCTTCCTTTATCTTGGTAGAAAGTGTATTATGTAATTCGGTTATGGAGTACCATTGTTGTCCTCGCTGCATTTTCTAAATGATTTATGACATTCTTGGGTTATGCGCGTTATATGCTTGATAAGTTCTTTCTGCATTGCAGGATTCACCCGTCTTCAACTTCATCAATAATTTATCTCCTATCCGACCTGTTAAATCAACCGATTCAGCACATATTCCGCATACATATCAGTCATTGAATTTTGCTTCTCTTTCATCTATATTTAGTTCACCACATGCCAATCCTCCAAGAGTTACCAGGAACTTGACAGGGTAATTATCAATCACATTTTTCATATCTTAAGGTCAGATTAGTGTATGTTCCAATTGATCCAAATTTGACGATGATTATTTTCTTCTGTTACCAGGCCTCCTTCCACAGATTTATCCAGACGTGAGGAATTTTTGGAAAATGTTGGTGAAAGTAGCCTATGCTCAGAGGTTTCTGATGTTGTTAGGCCATCGAGATTTACTGCCACCACACAGGATAATTGCAATATAACATGTTCATTCAATGAGGCTGCCATCGATCCTCCTGAGCACTGTCCAATCCTTCCAAGTACTCTTCCTCAGTCATCGCAGTATGATTCTGGTAGTCCAGATCATAACACCAAAATGAAATTTGAGTTAGACTTAGGTCATGCACCAGCAGAACTTGTTCCTTTTGTTCAAAATGATATAGACAGACGAAAAATTTTGTTTACCATGGAGGCTGGAGTTCAGGAAAATCATCCACTTGAGCTGAACAAAGATGAAGTGGAAGGGGTTCAGGAAAATTTGATCTTTGATGATGCTGAAGATATGTTGATTTTTGATTCATTCATGGAACCAGTGGTTCATGAACGAGGAGGTGAGGAAGTCATAGGCAATGATGTGACTTCTTTTGTTTCTTTATTGTCAAATTACACAGAGAATGTTGATCAACTACAGAAAACACAACCTGATATCCCTCATGGTCCTTGTGTCCAAGATATCACCCAAGATCTTCAATTGAAATGTAGTGAAGATTCTAGGAAGAAGAAACCTGAAACAGAACATGGCAAAAAAATGCTCTCAGTAACTCACCAAAATCAGGTAATGTTGAGTTATTAAATTAGAAAATTGATTATGTAGCTTGTGATGGCGTCCTACTGGCAACATGGTAATTTGTCTTCCAAAAAGTGATTTCTTGTTTGTTTATTCTGCTCTTGTTTCTCTATATCCCATTTTATTTGCTCAATCTTGACACTTATTTTTTAGCTTATTGATCTGTTGAGCAGGGGCATTTTGTCCCATATTTTTTCATGAAGTTTAGGACTCCATTAAGCTCCATCCACTTTCTTCCTCTATGGAGGTTCCGACTACAATATCCTTGAGTACCTTAACTACTGTTGATTTCTACCTACATTGTGTGAATTCTTTTAAGTTGATATATCTATCATTTTGAGTGTGGGTTTTGGTATAATAGTAAGGTTACTCTCTTGAGATATGGGTGATCAGGCTTTAGATCATAGAAAAAACTATGCCTTGAGTTACACTAACTGTGTTATAACTGGGACTTTATGGAATGTGCTGTTATTGATGTTTTCTGTGTGCTTGATCTTCCATTAATGTTGGGTTTACCCTTTTTTCATAAATCTATCAAATTACCCCCTAGTCCATTCACAAAACATTTTTAATGTGCCTTAGGAATAGTTATACTCGATTTGTTTTATATGTTCATGCCTGAAACTGTAAAAGCCTTCTGTCAGAAGCTTAGGTAGTCTGGTCAATTAACCTGCTATACTTTTGTGTCTGAGGAGATTTAAAATGGACGTTTTGTCATTTCTGCAAGAAAATAATTGTGTTGCCTCTAAGCGCATGTCACACTTTTTTACAGAGGAGAAGGTATACAAAGGGGTGGAGTGGACAGCTGAGGGCATTATTCACCCATAAGGAGTTTAGGTCTATAGCTGAATGTTGCATGTCAAATTATGACATAAACCTGCCCATTCCAACAATACACTGTGTAGATTTGATTGATATGCGTTCATCATGTCACATTGATCCTGTTGGCATTACTTTGAATACATGAAATATGTTTTGGACAATTTAGAGGTAATTTATGCCAGTTCTCTTATTAGGTTGATGACCACAAACAACATGGCATTCACAGACGCTGTTTGGTCTTTGAAGTAGCTGGTATTTCTCAAAGGAACATATATGGTGACTCAAGCCACAACCAGTCAACTACTTTACCATCCAAAAGCAGGAATATTTTTGATGCCAACTTGAAGCCTGCCATTAGTCCATCACTGTGTGCTTTTCCTGGTATTGGGTTACATCTGAATGCTCTTGCTACAACATCAATGGATAGAATGGTCAAGAATGAGACACTGGCTCCCGGAAAACAACTAATCACTATGCCATGCCCCATTGATCCCTTTGCATCAGCAACAACTGGGAGGAACAGTCCACAGAAGTCCTTGGCCATTGAAGCTGATCTTTTGACCAGTGGTGAAATTGAAGACCTTCAGGTTACATATGATGCTGCTGCAAAGGATATTTCACTTGGCAATTGTGAGGAGTTAAGTCAAGGTAGTCCAAAGAAGAAAAGGTATGTTGCATATGTTCCTATGCATGGTCGTGTTTTGTTCTTCGTTATATCAATAACAAAGGAACCTCATGATCTAGATGCAAGTCAGAAAATGGAGGTGAAAGTGAAGGATGCAAGCGTTGCAACTGTAAGAAGTCAAAATGCCTGAAACTGTGAGGCTCTTTTCACTTCATCTGATGCTCTTATAAGAACTTTAGTGATAGATATAAGAAAGATATTGTATTTGATATGCCTTCTTTGTTTATTTAAGTAATTAATTTAAGAACAAGCAATTAATCTAGTTTTAAATTTGTCAGTTTTAGTATGTCTTTTTAAGTTTTGGTATTGACATGTCAACATCTTATGTAGTTATTGTGAGTGTTTTGCTGCTGGAGTTTACTGTTCCGAGCCTTGTTCATGCCAAGGATGTTTTAACAAACCCATTCATGAGGACACTGTCCTGGCTACTCGGAAGCAAATAGAATCTCGCAATCCACTTGCATTTGCCCCAAAAGTAATTCGAACATCTGAGGCTGGTGTGGAAATGAGGGTAGGAATATAATATGTAATATTATTCTTCTGTCTTTTCCTTTTCTCCTACTTCTGGTTTTGATGTGATCATTCTTTTGACATCTTCAGGATGATGCTAACAAGACTCCTGCTTCAACACGACATAAAAGAGGATGCAATTGTAAAAAGTCAAATTGTCTGAAGAAATACTGTGAATGCTATCAGGTTTATGTCTTGGGTACAACATGCTTTTACTATCTTATGTTGCATGACTTGGACATATTTGTTTCTTTTTAGTTTGGTGTTGGATGCTCAATCAGCTGCAGATGTGAAGGATGTAAAAATGCATTTGGAAGGAAAGAAGGTGAATGTCAATTATATATATACTTACATTTATTTTTTTTAAGGCCATATTAAAGTAGAGTTACTATCTAAACATAGTCTGCAATAAGTATGTCGATTAGGATCTAAGGAAGATTTAAGATTGGCAGAATAAGTTGGATTTGTAACACCCCAATTAGTTCCATATCGGAAGTGAGAGAGATTAAGAATAATTTATAAGGGTTTGATGAATGTACTATTGTTAACTTTAGCTTAAGTATTTTGATTAGTGGTTTGGGCTCAACGATGTTGATAAGGCATAGAGCCACCACTGGGTTATGATTCAAATGCACTGTACAAGGATTTGATTTGGGCTATGTTATGCTTTGATAAGGACATCAAGCTTTTAATCTATGCATTTTGACTAGTAGTTTAGGCTCAACGAAGTTAACATGCTAGTTATTCCATAGGTCGGGTCGTGACAAGTACATTCGAGAAAATAATTGAAATTTAAAAACTTAAAATAATAAAAATTGAGATTAAAATTTAAATTAAATTTTGTGACAATAAAGCATTATATGATAAAGGATTTTTTGACTGTATTTTTTTGTAATATCTAACTTATAAAAAAAATAAAGCTAGAATAAATAAAATAAAACTATATAAACGATAACAATAAAACATAATGGACATTAATTCATCCGTAATATATTTATTAAATATAAATATGAAACATGTCAAACAAAGATACTAATGTAATTAAATAACCATTGTGTATGTCATACACAAACCCAAAATTTACCCACTTATCCTTTTGAAGATATAAATGGGATGCTTCTATAAGCACTGACAAATGAATTGTATGTATTACAAAGACAAATAAAGAAAACAAATCGTTTGAAGGTGTGTCCACATGATTCAAGATTAATTGTAGATCACATGATATCTTTTTTGCTTTATGATAATTCCTTTTTTCTTAAAAGGTTAAGAGCTACTCGTCAAATTTTTTTTTTTGTCCCATATCATTTCCTTGTCCTACAAAATAGTGGATGGTACTGCTTCTCCTTCATTTCATTGTTAAAGCACAAGTTTCTTTTCTATCTTTCATTGATCTTAGATGTACCAACAAGGATCACGGGTATCATCTGATAATTGCCCAATAATGCAAACTATGTGTCTATGGAAAGACAATTGATATGTTTCTATGATAAATAGGATAAACATATTTTCAATGAACATGATCGTAGACCAATAAAGCAAACTATGTGTAGAGGGAAAGATAATGTGTTTCTATGGTAAATATGATATCGGAGCATGCAAACCTACATCCAGGAAATGAGTATCGTATCTTCTTTTTGGTATATTTAAGAACGTAAGCAATATCATTAGGATTATGATGAGAAATTTCATGTCTTAGTTCAATGTCAGCAATATAAGATGAGGAAAGTTAATACTTCATACTTATCCGCTGAGTTAGAAGAGTATTTAACAAGACAATGTTTTAGGAGAAAACTTAAGTGATTATTTTGTATCTATATTGTTGCATTTTTCTTGTGTTTCTTATGTCTGAAACCAAGTTTAAATCAAAACTTTAAGCCTTCTTATGCATAATTCATTATTCTGGTTGATAAATTCCTTTTTTATTAATGTTTTATCCCAGGTGTTGGAGAAATTGAACATGTGGAGGAAGAAACTGATGCTTATGACAAGGAAAAGGAAGGTCTAGACGATGGCCCACAAATTGCTAAAGTCCAAATCGATGAACGTAATTCTTTTGGAAATATATTACCCATTACACCTCACCAAAGTTGCAGGTGCAGCACTCATTTTGATAGCTTAGTCTTCACTCTCATTTTCCCACAACTATCTAACAAAAGTTTATTATTTTCCCTAGGCGATCGATCAAACTGCCATCTTCTTCAAGTGCAAAGCCCCCACGAGTTAGCAAGCTTTCAATTGGACGTTCTCCTGGATTATATGGCTCTCACATACTTTGGAAGTCTGAAATCCTTCTCTCTCAAGATAAATCAGAGAACAAGATCAATGCAAATTTCGAGGATGACACTCCAACTATTCTAAAATCCAATGCATCACCCACCACCAGTATTAAGATTGCTTCACCTAATCGGAAGAGGGTCTCACCTCCACATATTGGAGTTGGCTTGTCACCACCAAACCGTAGAAGTTGCAGGAAACTGATACTGAAATCTATTCCTCCCTTCCCTTCACTCGATAACGATGATGCATCCACTGAACATCCATTGAGCTACTCCTGCAACAGCTCTTTTAGTTCATCTACTGTCAATTGATATGTTGAGGTACTCACAGAATCATCTGAAAAGACAATTTTATTATATTTCTCCTAGTTCACATATATAATATCTTTTCATCATTTTGTAATCAGGTTTCTGTGGCATCAGATCTCAATTGTTATCAGTTGCTGCCCATTGCATTCCACGAGACTTGCAGTCTATGGTATAAAAGTAATGTTCTTGTTGCAAGTTTTGTTAATGGAATGCATTCATATGTACTTGAAATATGTTGTTCTTTGATATATCAGTATGTTCATTACACATCTTTCGACATGTCTACCTTCTCCTACTTGAGTAAATATGTGCAGATGCCCATCATTTGTTATGATCTCTTACTTTCTCCCTTCTTTTTAACTGTTGTATTGCATGGAAACTACCTGTAAGAACTTGGTACTCCACTGGTGAGGTGGTGATGATGGCAGATCACAGGTCTCTGCACTCCCACATCATCTACAAGAAAGAAATACTCTTGTGCTGCCTCACCCTCTTCCAAGAAACTACTCTTGCGAGCAGTGTCGATCCTTGTCGAAGACAATGATGGATCTAATCTATGATATAGACATTGATGGTGATGGTGTGGTAATGGGTGATCCAAAATGTAGCTATGAGCTGTGCTTGTAGAAATATATCTTAACAAAGTAGTGAGAGTATCAATTTTGGCACTCTCTACCATCAAAGCTTAACATATTATAGTCCATATGGAAAATAGAGCAGTATGATATTTAGCTGAACTAAATGAAAGGTATAAGTTGGATTAGTAGAAACTTATGATCATGAGAAAGTAATAAAATAACAAAATTGAAATAAAAGTTATTGGATATTTTCAATAACTTGGGAGAATTTTTAGTCAAAGATGGCTACATCACAGGATAAAGTTGAATCTAATTTGTTATAGGATTTAAAGAACAGAAGTCATGAATTGGAGTAGGATTAAAATATGAGGTCATGTGATTTTGCCAATTTCTTATGGCCGATCAATTGTCACCCAACACGTTTCATGTTTTTTATCTAATCAAAATATTTTTTATTCCACTCATTTTTTTTTTACATGTTTGGTCTCTTCAAACTCTTCATTTTTTATGGATAATTTATCAAAAGGCTCCTAATAATAAAGTTTTCTCATATAATGAGAGGGTATTTTTAAAATACCAATAATACCCTTCAACTCAAGTCTGATATTTTTTTATTGGATTGGGTGGGTTGATTCAAACCCGATCGATCCAAGGGTTGGTTTGGTTTGGTTTGAATCTCGATTTAGGTCAAATCCATTTGGGTTGGATCTTACGAAGTGAATCAGGTCGGGTTTAAGATACTTAACAAGGGAGTCACACGAGAGTTACATTAAATGAGTACAACCTTAGTGTAGGCAACGATGACCGATACTCCTCTCCGGTGATGAATGATAGTAACAAATGACGATGACATCCCCCCTTTTTGGCATCAACTTCATCGATGACCTTATCTCCTCTCCAGTTTGAAATAATAGTATTTTTATCGATGGCTATCACATCATCGAACACTGAGTTAGTCCTTTCTTCTCCTCTAGCATGTTGAACGAGGCATCTGACTTCATTGACGACATCATCAAGCATCGCAGCCGTTGGCATCATTGAGCGTGGATCTCTGCTCCTCTTCGACGATATCAAAGGCAGTGATCCATGATAAGTTTAAGTATCATATCAAAGGATCGATCGAGTCAATTGGCATCAATTGATCGACATATATCAAGAAGTCAAGTGTCTCTTGCCCACCAATATACGATTCGTATCTTCTCCCATTTCCATCACTCTCCTTCCTCTTTCTCTCAACTCGGTATAACGATACGAGCACGTACTACTCGGTATAGGAAATCCACTAAATTTCCTAGAAGGCCTTTCTTTTTTTTTCTTCTTCTTTTTTTTTGTTATAAAAACCTTTTGTCAATCTTATAACTTTCATATACATTACCCCCTTTACAATATATATTTTATCTTATATTAAGTATTTATTTATTAAAAATAGGTACAAAAATTCAAGAAAATATCACCTGTTGATTTAGACCGTCTTCATCCTACTATTATAGAGAAAACTACTAGTAATGAATAAAAGATAAAGGTAATAAAATATCCTCAACAAGAAGCATCATAAGTTAATCATGTAATTCACATTGCTCGATTTGTATGATTATTATACTAATTGATTTTATTTATTTTAAGCAATGATTGCATGATATTTGTGATGAAGTAGATGGATCACTTGTTAATGGACAAACAAATGAAATTTAGCCAAATGGACATGCTATTATTTAGGATCCAAATTGTTAATGATATATTTGACGATTATTATTGTGTGGCAAGGCACACAATAATAAAATATTATGAAATATTAAAAATATTATTTTTTATTATTAAATATTAAAATATTATGAGAGATTTGAACTTATGAAATATTAAAAATATTATTATTGTTATTATCCTGTATGATGGCCTCTGTTCTTATCCAAATTATTTGACAATATAATGTCATGTTGGTAATTGGATTAATGTTAATGTGAATTATTTTCATGTCATATTGGTAATTTATTTGGTTTGTGAATTGCTTCAATGTTATTATGAACAAGTATTTCTATCTTAATACATTGTATATATTTATCATGTTTCTCAATTGTGTATTAGGATGATTCACTTTTGAAATAAAATACTTATGATTGAATATGTGATAATTATAATTCGAGTATGACTCAAGTGTAACCCGAGTATAATCGGAGTATAAATCTAATGTAAATAAAGAGATTATCCTCAAACCAATTCAATTTTTTTCAAAACTATCATAACATGTTTAGCATTATTTTTATTTTATATTTTAAAGCCATTAAATATCGTAATAATAGATTTCTACATTGAATATCTGATTGAGTGTAACTCAAGTGTAAATCATCGAGTTATCTCTAATCATATTCAAAATTTTGTAAAACTATCATAACATGATCATAACATATTTACTATCATTTTTTATTTTAGGATGCTAAATTGTCTAACTAGGGGATGTGTGAGATCAAATCTATTATTGAATGTAATGTAAGTATTACTCGAATATAATTCTACTAATTTTTTCTAAACATATTGAAACTTCTCTATAACAATCATAACATAATTCTAATATATTTTATTATCATTTTCTATAATTTATTTTTTTTAGATGATTTTAGAATTTATTTTTTATAAAAATATACTATAATTTTGAACGATACCATCACCCCAAGTCAATAGAGCACTGAGTACGGTATTATCACTTGTCTAGGGGTACTATCGCTATTATTATAGTGTTACATTAGGGATTTGAAATAAACTATTATAATATATATAATCGATTGAAACTTATTGAAAACTACTAGTCATAATTCTAAGTTGATTGGTAATAATTTTTTTAATTTTTTTTGATAATTTTAATATAATTAGTAGAATTTATCATGCAGTGATCCGATTATTAAATTATAATTCTTATCCTATCCGTAACTCGAGTGTAACTCAAGTTAAAATTTACTCAAATCAGAATCAAATTCTCCTGCATTATTATTATGACATGATTCTAAGCTAATTAATAGTAATTTTTAATTTTAAATACTTTTAATGTAATTAATAAAATTTGACATTCGAATATTTAGATCATAATCCTATTTTTTTATAAGTAAAGTTGATGTTGTGGATGTGATCTTAATTTTTATCATTTAATCTGTAATCATGTGGATATTAAACTTTTCCATGACCAGATCAACAAAATGACTAACCCTTTAAACTGAAGTAATGCTACCATAAATTAATCTGCAAGCATGCTAAATAAATTAATCTATTATAAGAGAGAAGACTACCACAAAAAAGAAGTCTGCCTTAGTAGTCAACGAAATAATTTCGTTGACTTGGTCGGCGTTATACCCAACATGTGTCCTCTGTTTTACAGGAGAAGGAATAGCCACTGAATGCAATCAATGCACCGATGAGACGCACGCCGCCGGCTTTCTTCGTCCTCCGCAACGCCGTCGTCGTCGTCTGGCTCCTCTTCCACTTCCAGGTGGCTGACCTCCAACAGGTCGTCACGACCACCACCAGCTACGAGACCTACTCCATCTCTTCCTTCAACGACGTCGCCAATGGCACCACGCTCCTCATGCTCAAGGACGCCGGCTACGGCCAAGGCGCGCTCCAGGTCACCCCCTTTGGCCTCAACTACTCAGCTCACCTCGCCAACAAGTCCGGCCGCATCGTCTTTACCATCCCGTTCAAGCTGTGGGAAGGCGACGACGACGCCTCCAACTCAGTCGCCTCCTTCAACACCGACTTCGACGTCATCATCTATCGCCCGGGCGGTGCCGTCCCCGGCGAGGGATTCGCCTTCGTCATCCTCCCATCTCTTGATGCTCCGCCGTCCGGGAGCGAGCGCGGCTTCCTTGGTCTCACCAACGCCACCCTCGATGGTAACCCCGACAACCATCTCGTGGCCATCGAGTTCGACACCGTTAAGCAGTCATATGACCCCAACGACAACCATGTCGGACTTAACGTCAACAGCGTCGTCTCCGACGTCGCTGCCGAGGTCGACATCCCGATCGCCCCTGTTAACGTCACCAACTACACCGTGTGGGTGGACTACGACGGGATAGGACGCGCCGTGTCTGTGTACATGGCGGTTTCCGGCACGCCGAAGCCATTTGTTCCGGTCCTCAACACGTCGCTCGACCTTAGCCGTCACGTCCGTCGATATTCCTACTTCGGCTTTTCCGCCTCCACGGGCGCCACCTACGAGCTTAACTGTGTGCTTTCATGGAATCTGAAGGTGCAGAATCTCTCCAAGCTGCAGGACCTCCCGAAGCGGTATGACGACGGTGCTACAGCAAGAGGGAAACTAAGTCTCAAGATAGCAGCGCCACTAGGTGCGACTGTAGCACTCGCAAGTTTACTTGCGGGGCTGTACGTGAGAAGGTGGAGGAGGCAGAAGGCGCAAGAGGAGCGGAGCGAGATGGTGGCGAACGCTCTGAGGCGTCTCCCGGGGATGCCAAGGGAGTTCGATATCGGGGAGTTGAAGAAGGCCACCGGCAACTTCGATGAGAAGATGAAGCTGGGGCAAGGCGGGTTTGGGGTGGTTTACAGAGGCATGCTGCCCGGGGAAGACACCGAGGTGGCCGTCAAGAAGTTCTTGAGGGACAGGACCAAGGGATTGGATGACTTCCTCTCCGAGCTAACCGTCATCAATCGCCTCCGGCATAAGAATCTTGTTCCTCTGCTTGGTACGTCTTCCCCCTTCTCTCTCTCTCTCTCCCTCTCCCCCCTCAACAGACTCTGTCGGCCGCAGGGTGGTGCCACAGAAACGGGGCGCTGCTGCTCGTCTACGAGTTCATGTCGAACGGCAGCCTCGACCAACACTTATTCGGCAATGCGAAAACGCTTCCGGTGCTCGGTTGGTACCGCCGCTACACCATCATCGCCGGCGCCGCCAACGCCCTCCACTACCTTCACCACGAGTACAACCCCATGGTCGTGCACAGGGACATCAAGGCCTCCAACATAATGCTCGACGCCACCTTCAACGCCCGCCTCGGCGATTTCGGTCTCGCCCGCACCCTCGACGCCTACAAGACCTCCGTCACCGACCACGGCGTCGTCGGCACCAGAGGCTACATCGCCAGCGAGTGCTGCATCACCCACAAGTTCACCCGCGAGTCCGACGTCTACGCCTTCGGCGCCGTGGTCCTCGAGGTCGTCTGTGGGCGCCGCCCGCTGTGCCGCGTCGCCGGCTTCGATCTCCTCGCCGACTGGGTGTGGAGCCTCCACGGGGAGGGGCGGATACTGGACGCCATGGACGCCAGGCTAGGCAGCGAGTACGTGGCGGAGGACGCGAAGAGACTGCTGCTCCTGGGGCTTGCTTGCAGCCACCCTCTTCCGGGGGCACGACCAAAGACCCACGCGATTGTACAGATCATGTCGAGATCAGTGGCGCCGCCGGAGGTGCCGTCGAACAAACCAGCATTTGTGTGGCCACCGGAGGGTCCGATCGTAGCGGAGGATTGCGACGCCATGTCGAGCACGTCGGCCGGTGCGGCGGCAGTGACGACGACATCTAATTGCAGTAATGCACGAGCGACGCCGGCGAGCAGCCTCGAAGTGCAAGTGGGAGAGATTGGCTATATATAACATGGATTCAAACATATTGGGCTCCAATCAATAAGAACATGGATTCAAACATAGATCATCCAGCCCACATTTGGAGAAATCATCAGTAATACACATTGATATTGATAGTAGTATACTAATCAGATTCTTATAAGTCAATCTTAATCTTATTCATTTCGTACGTGAGACTAATCAAGAGTATTATAATTAAGAACATAAGATTATTGATAATCCAATAAATTGTTTTTATCATGGTATCACAGTAAGTGCAGCTCTGTTCAATTAGCTCTGTTTGGTTATAGTATTTTATGACCAGAACTTGGCAGAATGATCAGTATCTGAAAGGCCTGCAGCTCCTCATGCAAAGATTAAAGGTTTGATCTGAACTTCCATAACTCTGTGATGCTATGTAAAAGAATAATAATGTTCCCATCTTTCTATTGTTCTCATCAGAGACTCCAAAAAGTTGTGAACAGTGTAGAAGACCTTTGTGCTTGGATTACTTACATACTCATCCACTCCACCATGTCTGTACTTCAATGACACACCAAAAAGAGAACATTACATTACTAGAAGGAAAAAGAAAGGTGGAGAAAGGATGGCAGGGAAGAGAAGAAGAATATTATCTTAGTCTATAGTTTTATCAGGAAAGACCAATACATCACAAAAAGGTGAAGACAAGAATAATGATCTCCTGTTCTATGGTTATATATATCAGTAAAGAAACAACAATACATTACAAGAAGGAGAAAGGTATAGGGAGAGAGAGAGAGAGAGAGAAGACCAATGATCTCCTTGTTCTACAGTTTCATCAGAATAAAAATAAATAAATCAATACAACACAAAAAGAAGGAAGATGGAAAGCAGGACAAGATCTGCTGGGTGATGGAGTCACTGTTATAGGGTCGGTGCTGGTCCCAGCTCTCTCTTGGTCTGTCCATGGCGATGATGAGATGGGTTGTCACTGCAATCATCCCAAAAAGCACCATGATACAACAACAGGATACCTTCATGTCCATTCTTTTCCCCTCCTTTTTGGATTCTCGACTCTTTTTGCAGACATATGGGGGCATGATGAGGAAGAAGGCAGATAGGTTGTGCATGAGACTGGCAGATTGCTCATTGCAAAGAAGCTGTGGTTCAAGAAATTTCCTTTGTGATTGATTGACTGACCAGTGTAACACTGCAAAATTATGATAGTATAGAAAGATCATTTCTCATATAATTTCTTTATCATATCAGTAAATCTATCTAAGTTTATTATATATATATATATATATATATATATATATATATATATATATATCTTAAGAATGTAAATTGATAAATAATATAATAAAATTATGATAAAAAAATATAAAACTTTGAGATTTCATTTGGTAAATTTTTAATCCACAAACCAAAGACTATTCATTTTAGAAGATGTTAGATAGGTTGACTGATAAGCACAACAACAACAAAAATGATATTGATTAGCATTGTAAAAATATAGTTAAATTATAGTGGTGGTTTATAATGATATAAAGATCAAATATATACTCATTATTTATGGTTCATGTAAATTTAGGTTTACTATATTGGACCACTAAATCTATCATCTTTACCCCCACATAAATGCAGAAGGCTGCAGATAAAGCACCTTGATTTGTGATCCTTGCTTTCATTTTTGGCCTTAGGATAAAGATCAGAGGGTTGTCAAGAATTTGCAATGGGGTTAGGTGATAAATAGGCTTTCATGTATGAGACTTGGACATAAGTACATATATAATAGCATATTGTGAGGTTGAATCTAAGCATAGCAAGCAAAGATATTTGGTGAGATAAAATAAAGCCCCTAACTAAGAAATAAGGAGGGAGGGAGAGAGAGAGAGAGTAATCAAACTTTAAGTATAATGGGAAATATAATAAAAAAATACAATAAAAATAGGAAAAGATAGACATAATAAAATTCTATAAAAATTAAGATAAACCTAACATGAAATCAGTACATGTCTCATTGGATTGTCTCAACAATTGTCACTTTCCTTGTGCAGTATCTATCAATTGTCTCTGTGATGATTCTGTGGACATTCCTTCCATGACATGACATATTTTTTAGGTGAATGCAAATGATTACAAAAAACAAGCCATAATATCCCAATAAGTCATTTCTTGTGATGCTTATTCTATCATTTCATTTGAAGAACTCTATGTTTAATTTTCTCATGTATCATTTGACATGACAATTTAATGAAAGGTATGGTATATTGGTGTCAATTAGGAAACATTAGACATTTGATTTATTCCACATAAGATGGATGACAAGTTGGAAATACATGAAACATGACAAAGAAAATGGGGGGCTTATCTTTGAAGAAAATGGAGAACCAACTTAATGTTTAAGAAATGAAGAATATTTGTCCCCAAAAACCTTAAAATTTGATAAAGAAAAAGCATAGAGTTAGAGAAAGATTCAAATACACAAAATTACTCCTACAAAGAAGAGATTATTTTTATAATTCAAATAATGGTCATCTAGATCATAAATGAATAATCTCATCCTCAGACAAAATCTAATATACGCGAATACACATATTTAAATATTTAATCTCTAGAAATTATTAACCTATTAAAGATTTAAATATTTTTATCTTAAAAATCCAAAGAGGGTTTTGCTTCATTTGAATTTATAGATCACATATAATCAGGTCAGTAGTAAAAACATAAATGATATATATACATGTACATTGCACAAAAATCATAACATATTTCTAATTTGGTATATATAACGTACAATATTCATTGGCAAATTATAAGAGCATGATTAACTTCATCAGGAAGTAGCCATGCAACTCCACATCATTTGACCAACTGATATGTTGATGACAGCAAACAATTGAAAGATCCATAATACTCTCATGCAACCAATTTGCAATACTCTTCACATTGATCTTGGAAAATTTATAGACAAGAAATATATATATACATATATATATATCACAACCACACATATCCTAAGAATAAAGTGAGACATCTCTACTAGTGATTTAATGCACTTATGAAGCATGTGCAGTACTAATAATGATAGACTTGTAGTGTGTAGAGCTACATGTGAGGAGGTGGTTATATGTAGCTATGCCTTTATTCACTGCAGTATTCCCAGCTGTAATCCCCAATCCCTGTCTCAATTCCCACAAATCTACCAACTTTGGCTTCCAAAATTCCATGCCACTTCCTTAACTCTTCTGCCATTCCCCTTAATTGTTTGTCTTCTACTCTCTCTTTCTTTCCCCTTATTTTAGTTCCTCCTGTGCTTTCCTTGCCTCCCCCTCCCTTTCTTCTTGCCAGAGCAAAAGAATATAACAGAGCAGCATCTTGAAGAGGAGGAGGGAGAGAGTGAGGGCACATGGGATGAGAGTGGATGAAGAGAGCAGCTGGATCTTTCTGCACGGCCGCTGCTTGATGATGTTAGAAAGGGAAAAAAAAAGGCTCTTTTTTCATGGTTTGATCATGAGTTTCCAGAAAGATTGCTTCTTGCATTGTTTTGTTGGCTGACCTGCGGTTGTGGGAAAAATGCGATCTTGCTGCGTTCTTTTTTCTCTTGGCGATCGGACCATTTCTTTGGGATTCTTTTGGCTTGGTGGGATTGATTTCTCTGATTCGTGAGGGTTCAGCGTCGGTAGGGTGTAGATCATTGTAGGAACTGTTCTTTTTCCCGGTTGCTATTTGAGCCTTCGGGGTGAGGAATCGTCGAGGATCGAGCTCCTGTCTTTGCCTCGGTTATTGTTTTGGGTGAGTTTGATTTGTCCGAGTATATTCAGTTGTTTTCTCTGATTTGTGTGTATAAAGTTGCAGAGTTACATTAGATCATGTTTAGGTGATGGATCTTATGCTTGGACTGGTTAAGTTCCTTAAAGATGTTCTTCGTTTGTTGTAGAAGTTAGGGTCTTGGGTTGTCTTGGAAGGTTGATTGCCTCTTGTCAACATCGAGGTGAGAGAAACATCATTTTCATCAATCTCTTTTCATCTCTGATAAATGCCTTTGTTGTTGTTTAGTATGTGGTTGGTATCAATCGATGATTTTTTTTTTCCCATCATGTTTGAGCATCAAATGTTGCTACCTTTGTTGTTCTTTAGTATGTAGTATCTGATATCACTTTCTTCTTCTTAAGCTGATCTCCATTTTGTTTTACTTAGGTGGTTCAAAATGCCTCCAAGTTGGAATATATGTCAGAGGTCTCTTCGTTTGCGTCACCAAATTTGGTGTTAGCTTTAGTTGGGTGTCTGGTGAAACTGTTTCAGCTCTTGTTCTGTGTTGGATCTTTTTGTTCTTTGTATTTGTCCAACGACATTGCCATTTGAGATAGAAGCTGGCAGTAGTAGCCGTCTTGCCTGGAATCATGGCCACACTCTCACATGCTGAATCCAGACGCTTGTATTCGTGGTGGTGGGATAGTCATATCAGCCCAAAACACTCCAAATGGCTTCAGGATAACCTTGCAGGTATGTATATGATTCTCCTCCTTGACTCCTGTCAGGGACAAATTTATCCGATTTGATGTTTTAATTAAAGTTTACATCAAAATTTCTAACCTCTGCATTTTAAGCATACACTGAGGTTTCATTTGAGTCTGAGATGCTGAATGCTGCATAATTTTTTCAGTTGAGACCCTCCAAAATCTAATGCATGAGGAGAATATCAACCATATTTTTTTCTTCATTAATGAAAATGAAACCACTGCACAAATAGTGGGACTACTGTTTTTTGCATTGAGAGGCTTTGGATGGATGTGTAGGAGACTAGTTATTATCATTCGTCATGCATCATATGCTTTCTTCATCTCGTTGAATAAAAGTACACCTTTTGCATAAAAATGTCTGTTCATTGCCTGTTTATAGCAATTAGATAACTTAGCACTGCTAATTGTAACTTTGGTGAACCTATACTAATGTTATTTATCTCTCATTTGATACCAGATGAATGGGACAGAATTATTATATTGTATGTTACGTTGGAGAAAGTTACCTTCACTTTTTTCAAAATTTGAGGTCCCTGGTCCAAGTGTAATAATCTATTTTTTTTCTTCCAATATTGTAAAAATTGTTCCAGTCTCCAATGCTCACAACCAGCCTAGCATAAGATATTCAACTTTCCATAATAAAATATTATGTGGCATCATTTAATTCAGCAAATGTGACCTTGGTTTCATGATCTAATATTCTTAATTAGGTGGAAAAAAATATAGAGTTACAAATATACATAAATAGTAAATGATCTTATTCCTTTTACATGTCAATTTAGTGACCCTTTGTAGCATAGCCTTTCATAATTCTTTTGACCCTTTTATTCTATTTTTATATATGCTTAGACTTTTGGTCCTGGTCATTGTAGGATTTCACATTTTGAAAAACAAACAATCTGTAATTTAGTAAAATTTAATATATAGACATGCCGATAGGCAACTATGTCAGAAGGTATTCTTTTGTCTCCTCATATTTTTGTATAGCAGCTTGTTTTATTCCTTCTTAAGAGGAATTCTCAAAAAAGTAGCTCTGTGCATTATGCACAAATCTCATGCAGAGATCTTATAGTACTAGTGAAAAGCTTTTGGTTTTCCTGGATATTGATCTCAGTCCTGGGCAATCCATTGGTTATTTCAGGACAAATTAACCATCTCTAGCACTAATGTTTAAAGACAAAAGCAAAGGTCCTTCAAGTCTAAGCATGAATTGTCAATCATGATTATATGATGTATTATGATAAATTTTAGATTGCTGTATTCACTAGATTTTGCTGATTTAAGTTGATATTGCCAGACAAGAGTGTGCTTTCTGTTCTTTGAAATTCTTGTATAAAATAATTGTAGTTGGCTTTCTCTCCATATATGCTTATGTATAATGAGGATGATGCTCTCTAGTTATGGCAGGTACCAGTTCATCCAATATTATACTGTTACAAATTGACTTAGCCTATTTTGCTTATATCAAGTATAACAAAGACATCTTGATTGTGCTGTTCAGTCAATCCTTTAGCTTATTAGCTCCCCTGTACTAGTCCCACTTAGCTCACTAAATCAACAAATGGTTATCTTTGACAATATGTCTCCCAGTAATAAATCTTTTCTCTATGTTTTCTCACCATAGATGATGAAAATTATTGATTTCACACATTGACACTAACCTGTGCAGATATTGATGATAAGGTCAAAGCTATGATCAGGCTTATAGAAGAAGATGCTGATTCCTTTGCCCAAAGAGCAGAAATGTACTATAAGAAACGCCCTGAGCTTATGAAACTGGTGGAGGAATTTTACCGAGCATACCGTGCTTTAGCAGAACGATATGATCATTCTACTGGGGCACTTCGTCAGGCTCACAGAACTATAGCAGAAGCATTTCCTAACCAAATTCCGCTTGAACTTTTTGATGAGTGTGTAACCCCAGATGCAGGGACAAATACCCACCAAATGCCTCAAGGAATTATTCACCCAGATGGTCTACAGGTTGATCTGCTAGGCTTGTTATTGCATGATAACACAATGAAATTGAATGAAGCTTGTTCTGGAGTAACCAAGGTAACAACAAATGAAGCCTGTTTGAAGCAGTTGGATCAAATGTTTGAAACTAGTGAGGAAGCAACTGGTACAAACTTTGCAGCAGGGAGGGAAGGAAAATTTTCAGAATATAAATTACTTCAGAAAGAAATTTCCAGGTTGTCAAAGGAAAACCAGGATCTGAAGAAACAACTGACTTCAGAATCAGCACGTGCTGATATAAATGAAAATGAAGTTCAAAGCTTAAAAGAGACCAACTCCAAGGTAAAATCTGAAAAAGATGACTCTCAGACTCGATACCAAGAATCCATGATAAGAGTATCTTGCTTGGAAGATGAAATTTCTCGCACCAAACAAGACCTTAAGAAGCTTAATGATGAGATGCTAATGGAATCTTCGTGTTTAAGCAGTGCCAAGGAACGGACTCTTGTCTTGGATAAGGCTAATCAATCATTACAGTTGGAGCTTGACATCCTAAAGCAGAAAATAAAGCAACAACAGGAGGAGCTTAAGAAGAAGGGACAGGACCTGGAAACTCTCAAAACCTCTTTGCAAGATGAACTCCAAAGAAATTTCAAGGCTGAAATGGCTTATCAGTCCATGGAAAAGAAGCATAAAGAAACTAAGGAGGAGATGAGGCATCTGGAACTGGAGCTTAAAAGCAAACTCGAAAAGCTGCAGGATATGGAGATTGAACTCGAGAATATTAGGGAGGAGAATGTGAGCTTCAGTGAACAAAATCTTTCATCTGCTCTGACAATAATGAATATGCAGGATGAGATAATTTCTCTTATGGATCTGAAAAGGAAACTTGAAGATGAAGCTGATCTTCATATAGAGGAAAAGGAATCTCTTGAGCTTGAGCTATATCGTCTTAAAAAGGACAGAAATGATTTGGAACAGAAGTATCATTTGCTAACAGACGAAATACAATCAGTCAATTTAAGTGTAGGATCCCTTCAGGCACTGATAAAGGAATTGAGAGATGGAAACCTCAAGTTGAAAGATACAATCAAGAAAAACGAGGATGAAAAAAATCTTTATCTACATAAGCTAAACCATATGCAAGCAGTATCACAGAAGAATACAGCATTGGAAGCTTCCCTTTTGGATGCAAATAATGACCTAGTGAGACTAAGAGTGAAAATAAAAGAATTAGAGGACTTCTCTGCTCATCTCCGCTGCAGGATTTCTGTGCATCTAGCTGAAAAGGCTGCGCTTTTGTCCCAAATAGAGGCTGCTGCTCAGAATATGGAGAATCTTTCCAGGAAAAATATATTCTTGGAGAATTCCTTATCTGACATGAGTGTGGAACTTGAATATTTGAGAGAAAAGCTGAAAGGTGCAGAAGAGTCCTGCGATTCTCTTCATGATGAGAAATCTGCTCATCTTTCAGAAAAGATCACCCTCATGTCTCAGGTAATTTTCAAGTGTCATTTCTTTCACCTTCAAACTCCTAGGTATTTGATTTGGATATCTACTGTCATGACCCCTCAAACTGGATATCTACTGTCATGACCCACCCAGTTAGATGGAAAATTGAGCCTAGAACCACATGATGAAAAATTATTAAGTCTAAGTTGATTGTAGAAGGCTCTTCTCGCACTACATATCATCACAACCATCCTCTCACTTCCCGTGTGGGATTACATCAGGGTGCAATATGTTCTTCGAAGTCTGAGATTATTTTAAGCTTCCAGATTTTGTCTTTGATTTAATATGCAATTCTTGTTTGCATCAGGTAGAAAGCTTTAAACAGAGTCTTCAGAACTTGGTAGGCAGGTATCAAGAGTTAGAAGTGAAATGCTCAAATATAGAGAGGGAGAAAGATTCGAGTCTTCATCATGTGGCAGAGCTGCAAGAGTTATTAAGACTAGAAAAGGAAGAACATGACATCCTTGTTCAGTCTAGCAAGAGTCAGCTGAATGCATTGGCAGATCAGATACATCTCCTTCAGGAAGAAGGTAGGCAAAGGGAGGAGAATTTTGAAATGGAACAGCACAAAATCATAAACGCTCAGGTTGAAATTTTCATCTTACACAGATGCTTATGTGACATGAAAGAGGAGAATCTGAATCTTTTATTTGGATCTCAGAAACATAAAGAGGCATTGAGCTGCGCAGAGAAACTTATTCTGGAGCTTGAGCAACAATGCCTGACACAAGAGAAAAAGATAAAATCTTTAATGGAGCATAACAAGAAACTGAGGGAGTGGATTTATCTAATAATAAAGTCACTCAAGGTGGATCTCGAACATGCTACTTTCGATGAAACTGAAGATGAGTTGCTTTTGCAGCTTGTTTTTAACGAAATTCAACAGTTGCTGCATACTATTTCAGAGGCCCACGATGAAAAGCAACATTTGCTTCTTGAGAAATCAGTTGTTGTCACCCTTCTGGAGCAGTTTGGGAAGTATGTTGCAGATCTGAGAGCAGAAAAGGCTGCTCTTGAGAAAGAATCTAAACTAAAACTAGAAAATTTAACACTGCTAAAAAGCAAGAATGATGAATTCCTCGAGATACATGAACTTATGAGGAAGGAGATGCATGTCAGCAACCAACGGGAGGAAGCACTGGAAGTTGAAGTAGATCTTCTTTTCAGACAGCTCACATATATCCAGGAGTCTCACAGCAAATTACAGATTGAATTCTCCAAGGTATTTGAGGAAAACAATTTAATGTGTAAGAAACTTTATGACTTGAGAGAAGAAAAGGTCAAGCTGGAAGAGGAGAACACTATTTTCCTTAGAGATGTTATGTCCTTGGACTACCTGTCTGTGATGCTTAGGAGTCTTAATTCAGAGAGAGCATTATCACTACAGCTACTAAGTAATGAAACAAATTATTTCCGTGGGTTGAAAATCAAGCTGGAACAGGAGATCTCACTAATTAATGGAAAGTGTTCAATGCTTGAAGTTGAAAACACACATCTCAAGGAATCATTTGCTTACTTGAAAGAGTGCAGAAGAAGTTTGTCAGAAGACCAACATGATGTTCACAGTGCACGAAGTGCCAGGAGAGAACTGAATCTTGACACAGTAGAAAATTCTTCAATCAAGAAGGATATGGAGTTGTCACAGGCAAACCAGAGCTTGAAAACAGCACAATACATGAACCCAGAGTTGCATAGAAACCTTAATGATCCGAAGTTGGATGTTGATGAGGCTAAGGTGACCAGAGAAGAAACAGAGAAGATTTCCAGCTTATTGGATGTTTTTGCAGTTGAGGAAATTGAGAATGAATGTCTTCAGCAAGAAAATAAGGTGTTGAAATGCGAACTTGGTAAATTGCAGAACAATGTTGAGGAGCTACTGCATGATATTCAGTGGGAAGCAATCAATGCAGTAGTATATAAAGAAAAGGTACTTGAATTGATACATAAAAGTGAAAACGTCGTGACTAGTATTACGGTACAAAAGAAAGTTTTACAAGAGGAAATGACACTAAGAAATTTGACAGTTCATGAGTTGGAGAAAAAAATGTGTGTCCTTGAAGGAGAAAATAAAGGACTGAGGGCTGACTTGAATGCATATTCACTGTTTTTGGGATCCTTGTGGGATGATATTGTGATCCTGGAAGAGCTTACAATTTCCCTTGCAAGGCGCCATTCTACATCAATCAATCAGAAAAATGAGGTACTCCTTTCTCTAGAAAATGAGAAACTTACTGATTCTAATTGTCTAATTGAAAAAATTAATTGCATTTGTTAACCAAAATTGTTACTATATTGACTATTGTGTTTGGGACTCTTTCACTCCCAAAAATACAAGATTTCATTCTTAAGATCCAAAAAGATTTAAGAAGAAAACCATTAATTTTATTCAATGGATTTGCCTTGGTTTTATAACCCAGTTAGGAGTAGTTTCAGAAATCCTTTCAAAATTGAAGTTCAGTTGTGTATAAACCAACAATACAATTTAGCACAAAAAAAACTAAGGAAACTCTGTAAGTATTCATTTTGAATGAACTCCATTGTATATTCAGGATGATGAGATTGCGGCTTGTCCTTATACCATGAGCTGTCAAAAACGGAGTCAGGATCATAGTGCTATGACACCTCCAGGACTTCTAAGACTGCAATATTTTCATAACAAGATTAAAGTGCTGCAGGAGGTCATGATGAATACCGGGAATGTCCTAGAGCTGGAAAGGTTGGATTCAAGTGCTAGTTTGGAGACTGCATGGAAACAAATTGAACTGCTAAAGTCAAAGGGAATTCCGGACAATGAAATCACTAAATCAAAATACGAACAAATTATGAAAGATATACAGCTTGATATTGTTCTAAATTCTTCTCGATATGGGAATGACATTCTTTCTCATGGACATAGAAGAGCTAGAGGAACTGATGAAGCCACCAGTGAGATGCTTGAACTATGGGGGACATCTGAAGAGGGATGCAGCAACCAAAAGCAGAAAAGTCCCTTGATATTCGAGAACAGTATGGCACATTATCAGATTGAAGAGGTGGAGGGCAAGTACACTTCAGATGAATTGGTAGCTGAGAAAGAGTTGGCAGTTGACAAGCTAGAGTTGTCCCGAAAGTTGGAGCCCCACTTGGAATGGAACAGAAGGGTCGTAGAAAGACTTTTTTCTGATGCTCAGAGGTTGTTGCTTCTTCAATCAAGCATACAGGAACTCCAGAGTAATATGGAAATTTCTGAAAAGATCAACCAGCCTACCAGATCTGAGTTCAATACTTTCAAGGGACAATTGAAAGAAGCTGAGGGAACCATAACAAAGCTCATTGATGTGAACAGTAAGTTGACAAAGAAAGTGGAAGACTATTCTGCATCACCTGACAATTATGCTGAGAAAAAAGATAGTGTGAGCAAAAGACACAAGCAAATTTCTGATCGGGCAAGAAAGGTCTCTGAGAAAATTGGAAGGTTGGAATTGGAGATGCAGAAAATTCAATATAATTTGCTGAAATTTGAGGAAGAGCTCCCGAGTAAGAGAGCAAGGTTTGTCAAAAGAAGATCAAGGGTTCGTTTAAGAGAATACCTATATGGAAGGAGAAACAGTAGGAGACAAAACGAAGGCTCTTCCTGTGGCTGTATGAGGCCAACAGGAAATAGTGACTAACTCTCTTTCATGTTGCTTTTACCACTTTGCATCCTGTCTGATGTAAAAAAGAATGTTTTTATGTTGGTTTTTACTTGAAATCTGAACTGCAATCTCTTATGGATGATTAGCAACTAATTTGATAAGAGGTTGTCCATGGTAGGCTTAATCTGTATAAGCTGCTCATGGAAATTTACCTCTGTATGTTTTAGTATGTGACAAGAGTTAACAGCTTTTTGCATTTATTTCTCATTAGAATCTCTTGAAGCTCTACTAATTTTCCCAAAAATTGGAATTTGTAATGCATTTTTTTTCTTGTGTTCAAGAATACTGCACAATTTTTTTGAGGCAATACTATTCTTCCTTTTTGACAACCAATCTAGTACATGTTATCCTGCTCTCCCAGAAAATGATTGGATTCCAGTGTCCTTTTGGATAACCATTTGGTACTTAATTGGTAAGCATTTGAAATCCTTCCATCTCAATTACTGTCCTTTTTGAAAGAATCTAATATACAGACCCTAGCTGTCATGAATGGAACCTTTTCTATCCTCATATTTTTCTAATTTTCTAAATTTTTCTTCTCCTGCAACTCAACCACCACTTCTACCCAGCAGAGGTACCACCAGCACATTCAAGCTGAGGTTCGAAGAATTCTCTTTTTTGTTGCAAGTATTAGTTAGGCATCTAAAGTATGCTTCTAGATTTAATGTTGTAGCATTAGCTTGGTGGCTCATTCATGAGGACAGACTAGCTGATATGGTTATTGTTTGTTTTTTGTAAACATCAAATTGTGGATGCCTGGACGAAGTTGGCTCCTACTGCACTTCGAATCTTGCCAAAAAGTGCTGTTCCAAGCACATGCAAAACTTTAGTGATACATGCATCTGCCAATCATAATGTTCTCATATGAGCTCCAGCAATGACAGGCCACTGTTGTTGTTGTTATTATTATTATTATTATTATTATTATTATTATTATTATTATACCTTTTTGTCATTCTCATTTGCATCAGGGACTAAGTAGTGCAAAAGTTGTGAAAATAAGATTATGAAGTTATTTTTCTACAAAATAGAGCCTCATATTGAGTTCATCTATCTTGCACACCTGACACTTAGCATATGCCATTTAAATGCTTCCTTATCTATTAAAAGAGCTGGTTATTATTTTTTCTGAAGGATTGAAACCAGTGTTGTTGTTGCCTCCCTTCTTTCTTATTTAATTTTAGGTCTATGTTTGACAAGCTATCATTCCTCATAACAGTAAGCACCATGTTAAATGAGTTCTATTCAACTTTGTTGTTAAAGAACTTTTTTCCACCCTTTTGCTATACTGTTCAGTTCTTGATAGTGTGGCATTTCAATCTACATTATCTATTTTTTATGCTCCAAAACAGTTGGACATCATCTATTGCAATTCACAAAATTTCCTTCTTGTTTGTTTGTATATATTTGCAAACCTTTTCATTCTAATACTACTGTCTAGAAATTATGCTTGAAACAATGAAAGCAATTTCTCCATACACTGGGCAATATCAGATCAACTCTTAGATGAACAGGAAAGAGTTTATTGGTGCAAGATATGTTTGCTTCTTGTACTCATGCTTATTGTTACCTTCATCCTTGTGCTGTAGACTAAATACTGCTTTCTATTACTAGTCAAGCTTTGGAAGGTCTTTTAAACCCTTGTTCTGCAATCTATATGCTTGCTAGCTGTAAGTCCTTAAATTTCCATCTTTCCCCTTTGTTCTATCATCAACTAGATCAGTGAACATTGTCTGGTGATACTAATTCAATGATGGGCCTTTAGAGTAGTTTCTGCTACATTAAATCATCAGGGGAACTGATTAGTATAATGTTGCATGCCATCTTTAGGGCTTCCCCTTTACCACTTTGTATTTGTGTGGACTATACTGAGTAGTAGGGCCCTTCAACCACCTTCTAATGGCAACAACAGGCTCTAACATTTCAGAGAGTTATCAGACCCAACTCATACCTGCAAACAGTGACATGGTGTTGGCAGACACAATCATGTGGCTTATGGACCTATGTTCAAAATATGATAAAGCCTTTTCTACCTGCTTCCTGAAGTGCCAAATGATTCAAGAACTTCCAAGCTGCATGGAATGTAGAGATTAGGAACCTAATAGTATGCTGAAATTTTGGGTTTTTCATCCTCTTTTTTTTTCCCAACCAGTTGCTTTTAGATTTAAAAGTTTCAGGAGAGGAAGATGTGCATACAGAAGTGTAGGTACTACAGCAATCAAAACTGTAGGGGATCAAGACCTAGACTAAAAGTTTGGTAGAATAAAATTATGAAATAAGTTTAACTTTCTTTTGTTGATCATTCCATGAAAATTTTCATGAAATTAAAAATTTATGTGATATTTATCAGTCAGGACTCAGGAGAATGCAGCTAATCTGAATGGGGATAAACTATTCTGTCAGGTATTACATTCAATGCCATTTCAGAATTAAATATGTTTCTCCCTCTAGAAAAGACTCGGCTGTTTGCAGCCGAAGAACTAATGTGCCATATCCTTTAATATGACTGCACTTGAATCACAGGAAAAGAACATAATAGTGTTTGTTTTGTTCTTCTCCAAAATGATGAGTTCATGAAATCAAAAGCAGAACTGCAACTTGAGCTTACAAAGACTCTTTCACTGGAAAAAGAATCTGTGGGAGAATCCTGTAGCAACAAACAGTGACAAGCAATGAACTCTATATTGAATTAATGTTGATTGATGGAACCTTGCAAAAACTTAGCTACTGATAGATCCACAACTGGGTATAACTGTGCATGGCATAGAATCCCAGTGCAACTTCTGCCATTTTCTTGTAACAAAATCAATTGCAGAACAGAAAGATATATAAATCTTGTGGAATGAGAAATCTGAACAAAAATTCAGCCTCTCTCTCCTGCAGTTTCTTCTCTGTATCATAACATTGCTTTATTTTGTTCTTTGCAGAAAGAAAACATTGCTCAAGTCTGATTCCTCTTGTTGTTTGTCTGCTTATGTTGGAATTTTATAGAGCTTCTAGTGGATCAAGCTATGCATAGTAATTTTTGAGAAGATCCTATGCTGATATAGTCCACAGATGGGTGAGATGAAATGTTCAGGGTTAGGAACTGTAGGATCCATGTGATATATTTTTTGCATCTTATGTTACAAAATGAGGTCCAAGAATTTTGGCATGATATGGATTGAAAAGAACTACTCACACTCCAAGGAAGGTATCTAAAGATCTAATTACTAATCTAAATTCTGCAGGAGGCATGATCATGGAAAAGGGGATTGAAAGATAAGTCTAACTTTGGTTGGAATAATAATTGAGTGCAAGTCAGGTACTGTATTAATTTTGAATGTGAGTAAATCAAAAGATTTATGTTGAGATATAAATATTAATAATATAGTATTCAAACTTTATCATTCTGAATCCCAAGTGATGCACTCAAAATTACTTTTAACATTGTTTCAGTATAGTTCAATCCATGCTATTAAAGCACAAAAGACAAGTCTGATTTCAATATTATTTCAATGTTGAACTTTCATTACAAGACAGGATGAAGAATCCTTATCTATCATGATCATCAAGTAGTAAGAAAGAAGAGCAATTAGGCTTCTTCCTGCTCACAAGAGTTACCACCTGAACCTTGATATATGCAGCTTTTCCTCAAAGCTACAATCAATGGCAAGAGTTTATTTCTTTCATCCCATGGAAAGAGACATTCATGGTGCAGCTTCACTCCTTTGTCTTAAGGCAGATGAAGGCAAAAAGAAAAAGCAGCACCAGAAGAAATCACCAAAAGAATCTCTGATGCTGAGGACATCCACAGTTCCACACTGCATTTGATGAACAAGCAGCAGTAGCAGAAACACCTACAGTGCCACACTACATATGATGAACAAGAAGCAGCAGAGGAAACAACCACAGAAGTTCTGGTTGTGAGGACATCCACAGTTCCAAACCTACATTTGATGAACAGGCAGCAGCAGGAGAAACAGCAGAAACAACCAAAGAAGCTTTACTACTGAAGACATCCACAGTTCCACACTATTTTTGATGCAGAAGAAGCAGTAGAAGAAACAACCAAAGAAGCTCTGCTACTTAAACCCATCCACACTTCAGCACTATAATTTTGATGCAGAAGAATCAGCAGTAGAAACAACCAAAGATCTGATCGGACATCCACAGTTCCACACTACACTTCTGATGCAGAAGAAGCAGTAGCAGAAACAACCAAAGAAGCTCTGCTACTGAGGACATCCACACTTCCATACTATACTTTCAGTGCAGAAGGATCAGCAGTAGAAACAACCAAAGAAGCTCTGGCAGTACATCCACAGTTCCACACAAACTTGTGGTGCAGGAGAAGCAGCAGCAGAGACAGCCAAAGAATCTCTGATACTGAAGACATCCACAGTTCCACACTGCTTTAGATTGATTGCTTGAAGATAACAAGACAGGAGAATTCCTTAGCTACTGCCATGGATGAACAGGTAAAGCCAGTGGCACATTTGCATAATGTTTCATCTTGTTGATGGTTCTTTTGAAGATTGCATGATCCTCATTCAGTGGACACTTCTAATGTTAATTTATGCGTATAGCAGATCACAAAGAAAAAGGAAGAAAGTAGTACTTCAACTTAAGCTAGATGTAATGCAAAATTCAAATGGATCATCAATACATGTTCATCATAACACAGAGTCACTCTCCTATTGGATAGCTCAGATAGAGCAGTCTGATCTATGGTGAGAGGGAACAACTTCTTCTCACAGGTCAAAAGATGCTCTACAGTAACTGTGAAGCAGCAGTGTGGAAGTATTATATCAGTCACAACAAACACACAAACCAAGAACTTTGGCATCATGACAGCAAACGAAGTAAACAAAGTAGGATCACCCTTGACTGCACTCAGAAATCAGCATGGTAAAGTTTGATCATTCCCAGCTCTTGCAAGGTGAAAACAAAGTAAAAGGATTGCAGAAGATACCACACTGAGGCTAGTGATGAAGGATGAGCACTTGCTGCAGCCTTTGAACATTGCCAGTTTCCCTGGCAGTCATTGAGATCTTGGTATCGGTCACAGGCTCTTACAGTGATGAGCTGCTGATTAAGCACTAATTAATTTTGTGCTATTTATAATCTACACAGTGAACAAAGTTACTGAACAGACTTCCAACTACTGACTCTAAAGCTGGTCCTTCTGTCAATCCTACAAGCAATTGCTTATACTCAAAACTACAAAAATCCAAACATAGTCTTGACAATACCAAGTTCTAAGATGCAGACTTCTGCTGTTACTTCTAAGTGGGGGTTTCTACCATTAATGGCAAGAGAGAGAAGGATGGCTCTGTGAGTTTTGCCGAGTCAGATAGACACACTTGTACTGTTCTTGTCTTGGTCTGAGAACTTCCAAACATAATCATAAATCATCTCTCAGATAACTTTACAGTGAGAGAGGCATACGGTATCACAACAAGAAGACAAATAGACATATCTCGAGGAAGAAGAACAAAAGAACAGTAGACGTGAAAACTACAGCCCACCATTCTTAGCGAACGCTTTGAGCAGTAAACCAGACTGCGCCGCGACTGCCATTTCCACTGTTGCATCGTATCCAAAACCAGAGCACAAGCAAAATCTTATCCCAAGAAAACCTTTAAACTCATCATATCTCACCCATTATATTACCCGTCCAGTGATCGGGTGAAACGACGGGCCCATAATTTGGGTCCCACGCATATCGGAAGGGACACGGTTCTTGAGTCCGTGGAATTGTGTGGCCGTGCTCCGCAACATGCGACGCAAAAAATACTTTTCCTACTTGCTTCCTTCGCACCCAAACAATACCCGGCCCTGGGACCCGAGACGACGCGGGGGCTTTTACGCGGACCCCACATGAAAAGTCACAGGTCGGATGAGTTATGTGGATATGGAACGGACGCCGTGGGAAGAGGCCCGTGAACCTGTTGACGCGCAACATGGACAGGTGAGAAACCCAATGGACGCACGACACGTAGCGGCTTCTAAATGGCTAATATGGTGAGCTCGTATGACATCTCCGTTACTTGCGTCGTTGCACTGAAAAGGGCAGGCCGACGAAAGCAAAGCAGAACAGGAGACGAGACGGAGAAGAGAGGAAGAGAAAGGGAGGGAGACTTTGAATTCCGCTGTCGTTCCCTCCTTTTAGCCCACTTTGCCGCCCCCCCCACCCTTCTCTCTCTCTCTCTCTCTCTCTCTCTCTCTCTCTCTCTCCCGAGTACTGCACAATGTGAGCCTGTCAACGGAGAGGAGACCAAGAAGAAGATGGTGTTGAAGAAGGAATAGCGAAGAAATCCTTTCCTCACTCTCCCTTCCAACACTCCAATTAGAAATGCGTGATCTTTGCTGAGCCTTAACTCGATTCACTTCGAAACGGTGCGGCTCTTTGCATTCCGTGGCCTGTTCTCGTTCTCCTACTATCAAGGTCTCCTCCGCTTGAATTCTGAGTAGCTTTCTCTAGTTTTTGGTAGAAATCATTGCTTTTCTAAAGATGCATTTGGATTTTGGCGTCTTTGCCTCTCGTGCGCCTTTGAGAGAGAGAGAGAGAGAGAGAGAGAGAGAGAGAGAGAGAGTTATCTTCTTCTTTTTGTTTCTTGATCTAACATCTGCATTTTTTGTCTGTGGCGTTAAGCTACGATAAATGAGACTATGTCTTCATTGATCAAGAAGTAAGCGAGTCCGAGCTGTGCATTTGTGAGTTGTTTGGTTTCGGTGTAGGAAGGAAAAGGTTTGATTTTTACTAAAATGGAGGCAGGTTGGGCGAGCGGTGGGCCTAAAATGGAGCATTATGAGGTTTTGGAGCAGATTGGAAAAGGAGCATTTGGGTCAGCTTTGCTGGTGAGGCATAAGGTTGAGAACAAGAGGTGAGGGATGACGACGTTCGATCCTTCTGTTTCAGTGCTTTGTGTTGTTTTCCACTTGCTGAGTGTAGTTTCACTTTTCGCATCGAGTTGTTGCAGGTATGTCTTGAAAAAGATCCGTCTTACACACCGGACAGAAACGTCCTGTTGGTCCGCCCACCAGGAAGTGAGCATCTTTACTCTGTCCTCATTTAGCATTTTTTGTTGCTCATTAATCCTATCGAACCAAGAATTATTTTCAAACTATTGAGTCACTTTTTAACCCCATCTTCCCTATTTGGACACGTTTCTCTTTTGAATTCTGTCACACATCGCAGCAAAGTTCTGTACGGCTTACCAGGTGTGATGGGGAAGAAAGTTTTGAAGAAGATTTAGATGATGATGGTGATTTCAGTTGTTTGTTGTGTCACATGTGACAAAATTTTGTAGTCTCCCTTCTTTCTATGCTACATGAGTTGCAAAAGTTGGTGAGTTTTGATTTAATGTTTTGTTCATCTTCCTTGTTTGTGCAGATGGAGCTTATTTCTAATGTAAAAAGCCCATTTATTGTGGAGTATAAAGATTCTTGGGTCGAAAAGGTTTGCATTTCTCTTGATGAAAATTGTTAAGCACATCTTTTTGCTTCCTTTTCATCAACATCTCATGTCTACAAAAATTTGTAGCTGCATTCTTGTTTACGTTCTATGAAGACATAATTTTTGTTCTTTTACCATGTCTCATTTCATAGTATCATCCTCTTGTATAATGATATGAAGCATTATTTTGATGTTTCAATAATTCATTTAAGAATCATCCTTATTCTATCATATTGCTCCTATCATTTCTGACTGAGAGCTATTTTCCTACCATTGCCAGCCTCACTTACCTGTGTGTGAGGATAGGCAACCGGAGACATAAGAAAGTGGTTGGGAACCTGAAAAATGGTTCCACAATCACCTCTTAGTTTCCCTGTCTTACCTGCGAGCATTTCTTTTTCTGACCACTAGTGAAACCTCAGGTGATTGTAGTTTGGAAGACTTGGTCAAACTTCCTGACACCTATTTAGCAATAAACGTAGTGATACATTGTATACCATGTAATGCACTGGACAATATACCTGCATCTTGACAAACATATGTTGCATACATGTTTAGATAGACACCTCTAAAGCTAATATCGGAATGATGCATCTTTTTTTAGGAGATAATGATTACTTCAGTGATAAATAATCTCCCTCCTGCTATGATGTTTTTCCACTTTAACTTTGTATATGATTCATTTTTTCATTATTATGGGGAGATGCTTTCTGAAATTATATTGGTGGTGACATCGTTGGCTGTATTTCTGTGTATTTTGTCATATTTTAAGAGCTTCATCTTTTATGCTTCCTTCAGGGCTGCCATGTATACATCGTAACAGGTCATTGTGAGGGAGGTAACATGTAAGTTTTACCTTTTAAGTGAAGTCTAGTAGTCTGATGATGCTGAGATATGCTTATGAATGCATGGCTATCTCCTGCAATTTTACAGGGCTAAAGCCATAAAAAAAGCCAATGGACATCTTTTTCCTGAGGAGGTTGTTTATTTTATTAATAATATCTAGTATGCTTATAGTATGCCTCTTATGATAGGTGTCCACTTTCTGCAATTTCTTCTTTCCCTGCATCCTCACTTTCAATTGGTTTTATCTTTCTGCAAGCAGAAGCTTTGTAAGTGGCTCGTCCAGCTCCTTATGGCACTTGATTACTTGCATAAGAATCATATTCTTCATTGTGATGTAAAAGTAAGTGACATCGTGATGCTATTGGGTATGCTCTGTGGATGCCTAATTTATGTTTACTGATTATGATGCATTAATGTTTTTTAGTGTTCAAATATATTTCTTACAAAAGATCAAAGCATACGTCTTGGTAAGCTCTTATTGTTTATGGCAATTAGCATCTTCATTTTGGCGAATATTATTAATTGGATTAAACTCGACATATTAGCTGACATGATATTCTGAATTTGTCATTCTGCAGGCGGTTTTGGGCTTGCTAAAATACTAACCTCAGATGATTTGGCTTGTTCAGTGAGTGCTAAATCTCCTAAAACCAATTAATCTTAAAATAGTCATCTTGTTGCTTATGACTGGAAGCTGTTGTTTCCTGATGCAGGTAGTAGGAACTCCTAGCTATATGTGCCCAGAACTTCTTGCCGATATACCTTATGGTTCCAAGTCTGATATCTGGTCTCTTGGTAAAGCTCCCTCCCACTTGGATTACAAAGATGCAATTTCAGTATTCTCAAACTGCTCACTTTACATTATGAAGATTCAATCTCAGGATTCTCAAACTGCCTAGGGTTTAACATATTTTTATCGTTCAGGCTGCTGTATATACGAGATGATGGCCCTCAAGCCTGCATTCAAAGCATTTGTAAGTTTATGGAAATTGGATTATCAATTTGCATATTATATTGCTTTACTATTGGATTCCATATCAATTAGGCTTTGAGACTTAGTTCCAAGGCAAAAGAGCTTTCTGTGCTGTTACCATGAACTGTTTATTCTGCATTGTGTTTTGTTCTATAACTGAACAAACTATTCATCTTAGCTTTGAGATACAACTTGTAGGTCATTCTTTTGACTGAACCTCTTGGGATTGGCTAAGTGGTGACCTTTCCCATCATTTAGCTATATCACAATTATCTAGTGTCACTAGGTCATGTGATTTTATTGCTATGCTTAAATAGGAAGATTACAAAGTTCCAAAATGCAGGAAAAGGAGATAAAACATCAGAACTCCATCTTGTGAATCTATTGCTTTCTGATTTTATTTTGGTCATAATGTTTTATTGATGATGTGTTGAATCAGATTTTGAAGTTTTGCCAAGTTTTGATGAAAAATTAGTGTTACTTGAGTGCATGGCATCAGAGTTGAGTGTCATGATGTCCAGAATATAGATGTTCTTATGATCAATCAGAACCATGGTCTATTAGGTCCCAACACTGCAACAACCCACAAACTGAAGTGCACAGATGATATGAAAATGTTTCACATTATTGTTCTTAATTTTTTTATTTGAAATAGATATAGGTTCTTTTCTATGGTAAAACAGACTTCAGATTTTTTATTGGTGAATACTGAGATCTTACAGGGCATATTGCATGATTTTTTTTTTTTGAAAAATTAACTTTCTTTGTACAGACCTTTGCATTGTCCATTTATTCCCCTTGGTAGTATTTTCACCCAAAAAGACACAAGATAATCCAAGTATTACCCCTGCCTTCTGCTAGCTTTCATACAATAATTTGTCAAATTTTCTGATAATACATAACTGTACAATATAAATTAAAAGACCTGAATGCCCTTGTATTTCATCCTTTTCATTAGCTCTACTACCACACACTTAATTCTCTACCCTGTGTCACCAGCACTATTAACCATCATCATTAACTCCACCTCTTCCATCTGCACCACCTGCTATTCTGTTGATCATTATCACCATCACCACTTATTTTCATCTTTCTCCACCCCTTTTACCATCATCACCAGCTGATCACCTGATCACTATAACTAGCATAAACACAACCTCATCTTATCCTCTCCTTGATATCCTGGTGGTAGGACGAAGGATGAAGAAAGTAACTGAGAAGGGAATGATGGTAATTTGATGAAGAATTTTGAATATAATTGGAATATTAGCCTCTCAGCTACTACTAATCATCCGGGTTTATTTAATTAATGAAATATACTATGGGAAGGAATGTAGATATCCATAAGGAGCTGTTTTAATAATTAATGGTGTATGCATTATTACAATAAGGCAGCCAGCTCTTGACTTATGAGAATAGTGGCTGATAATTTTTAGGTAATAACTTCACAATTAATAGATAAATTTCTAGAAAACTAATTATAGAACTCAACCTCTCTGCAGCAATTTGGATTTTTTTCTATTTTCATCACATGTTAAACATAATTACATCTTTAGTGATGCATGTATTTAAACTGTGTTCTGTCTGGTCCAACTGGTGAAAAGCATATACAGTTGGATTTTTTTATGCCTAATTGGAGAACTTGCTATGCAACTTATGTGATACCTTGTCGTTCTGTCTCCTATTTTGGACTACATCGTTTATTGTTTATGCAGGATATGCCAGCTTTGGTGAACAAAATTAACAAGTCCATAGTGGCTCCTCTACCAAGTTCTTTCTCTGGTCCATTGTGAGCCATTCTTTTGTTTTACAGATTTTCTTCTTGTAGATTCAAATATTGGTGATTGTGACAGATCATGACTATTGTGTGCAGTAGGGGACTCACTAGAAGCATGCTTAGAAGAATCCCTGAACATAGGCCAAGTGTATGTTTTCATAAAAGTATTATGATTGTGTTTAAAGGTTCTCTAATATTCTATGATTCTACAAATAGTTTCTATCATCTTTATTTTATAGTCAACAGAATCTCATGTGACTGTTCACATTAACAGGCCGCAGAACTGCTCAAGCATCCACATCTTCAGCCTTACGTTCTTCAAGTCAATTTAAAGTATCATCCTACATGGAAAATGCTCCCTGTCCACCAAGCTACCAAAAGGCACATCAGAAAAATCAGATTTGAAAATGATGAAGATGATGCCATGTATAAAGACAAGGACAAAAGAAAATCTTCAGGAAACGAGAGGATCTTGACAGTGAGCAAGCCTATGGAGGACTCCATAAGTTCAACTCAGACTATTAAAGATTCTTCAAATCGTCTGAACCAAAGAGTAATGGATCTTTCTGCAGGAAGCAGTCGAGCTGCAGAGAGAGGTATTGACAAAGCAATTGGTGAGAAGCACTCAAGTACTGTGAAAAAAAACCTTCCTGCTAAAATCTTCACGACTCCTAGGACTCAAGTGGAGCCTACAAAGGCATTGCATGCTGGACCAAAGCGTGATGTGGTATGGCCATACATATTCCTTCTAATGTGTTTATCACCATGGAACATAATAATAATCTTCCTTGAAAGAATTTGAATGTTAGCTTCTAAACAAAGAACTTTTTTTTTTCTGGCCTGATTGTGAAGCTTTTATAAGCTGTTGCACAGATAGCACTGACGAAACACAAATGCACATCTGTTTTTGTTTCTTTTCTATAATGTAATCACATAAAAGTTCCTTAAAATGATAAATGTCTTTGACATGCTAATCTCATGGGGGATGTAGCAAACTCTTGTGGTTGCTATTCTAAGAAGGATAAGATTTAACATTTTTGTTCTCATTATACCTATCGATCAGTTTTCTGATCAAGATAAAGAAAAACTTCAGCTTTTAGTGATGCAGTAGGTGCATTGGTTCATCTAGTAACTGTACTCACAACCACTAATTTTATTTCTACTGCAGCTTGCATTGCGAATTCCAGCAGATAGGATTGAACAAACCACTCGAAGAGCCTCTCTTCCTTTACCTTCATTTGAAACGCATTCCAAATGCAATTTCAGCATTTTCCACCAATTGGAATCCCCTGATGTCTCAGTCAACTCCCCTCAAATTGGTAGAATTGAAGAATTTCCATTAGCCTCATCGGAAGATCCCTTATCATCTATTCATAAACTCTCTTCAGCTCATGGTTCCTCAACCACCCCTCAAAACTATGGAGATCATTCAATCACCAAGGACAAGTGTACCATCCAAAATTCCAAAACTGAAGGAAACAACAGGAAAGGTTCATCAGACCAGAATTCGACAGCTGCAGATGCCTCAAGCCGGGGATCATCAGAGTCAAGGCAGCATAGGTTTGACACCTCATCGTACCAGCAGCGAGCTGCGGCCTTAGAGGGATTGCTTGAATTCAGTGCTCTGTTGTTGCAACAGGAAAGGTTTGAAGAGTTGGGAATCTTATTAAGGCCTTTTGGTCCTGGAAAGGTCTCTCCACGGGAAACAGCGATATGGCTAACCAAGAGCTTCAAAGAAAATCTACTGTGACTCAATCACTTGTGTCCATATACTATACTTTTTGACGCTAGATCTCAGTAGGTCTTGCATCAGTTTTGTAATGTGAAATAGTTTTATAGGCTGACAATTTAGCTCAAGGTTAGTCTCTACAGGTATCAATATTGTTCTTGCCCTGTAAGTGCATTTGCTGACTTGAATCAGGAAGATTTCTGGGTGCAGTTGTGCTTGCAGAACCTTGCTATCCTCTTCTTGAACCAATAGGGGATGAGCCAGTCATGTATCCCTAAGAATATGATACAAGTTTATACACCATCATTTTGTTTCTAAGATGACAGACTACTGAACTTTTTGTTATCACTGGTTCTATCTGCATCAGCAGCAACCTTTCCCTGCTACAATGAACCAAGTCCAGTTTGGCTATGGCTTTGTTGTGCCAGAGGTCCCATTGTGCTTGCTAACTCTCAAGGATCTAATGCTTCCAACTGATCCTACTTCATGTCTGAGAAATTGGCAATCCTAATGCATTGAATTACAAATAGAATTTTGTTTGTCCATTTCCTTAATTTGTCAATCCAAAAAATGGTCTAATTGGATAGTATCATTTCATACTCATGCATTTATAGAACAAGGGAAAAAAAAAGAGGATATCAAAATCAATTTTATTCTTAGAATGCAGTCAACCTCTCATTCAAACAGGTTCATTTTCTCAGACACTTTCTATGGAATTTGAAGAACTACTGGCAATTATGAGCATATGAAGCAAGTGATATTGTTCTGATAACCATTGATTGCTGCATATGCTAATCACTCTTCTATGATTTCTTAATATCCATTGCCTTTTCAAGAAATTCTCCAGCAAATCAAAGGGAATGAAGAGAATTTGGATTGATCCATTTGCTCTACAAAATGTGTTTAACATGACATTAAATATACAATATTGTAAAATTTGCATTCCTCCATATTGTGAAATGGGAAATTGTAAAATAAGAAGTTACAATTTTGTGAATTATACATCTTATTTATAATAAACATATCAATGATTTTTATGCATTATTCTAGTAAATGATAATGCAATATATTTAACGTAAGTAGATATGATAGCGGATCGGATTTTCTCGGATATTGGGTTCGTTGATCCACTTAAATTAGTTCAAATGTCCCCTAATTGGATTTGGGATGAGTTTAATGGATCCGTTGGATTTATGTGTTCTATCGATTCGGATCTAATCCAAAATCTCAGACTTGTTGGATCCGTGATCTTATCGGATGCCGATATAGTGCATTTTGCAACGAGTGATTCGGATCCATATTTTACCCGATTCGAGTATAATCCGAAATATGTGTCATGGATCCCCATTTTGGATCCATGTCAGTGTCGGATGCGGATCGAATAGATCATACTAATAGATCATACTAACACCCGCCCTGTCATAATCCCTCGATCCGACCCGAGTCCCCTCTCTCCCTCTCGTTCGTGGCGATGACTTCGACGCCTTCTTCCTCGATCCCGCGGGGACAGGTAACTCCCCCTCGATGAAACCCTAGTCTCTTCCCCCGATTCGCTGCCTAGATCGCTGATCGATTGCTGTTTCTCAAGGTGGATCTCGTTGAATTCGTGGACTGGAGCGGCGTCGAGTGCCTCAACCAGACAACGAGTCACCCCATCGTCAATGCCTTGAAGCAGGTGACCCGTCCACATGTGGCAGCTATCTTCTTTGTTCCTTACTCGTATCTGATGCACTTTCCTGCATTTCTACTGAATCTGCTGTCCTGTTTCATTATTTTGCGTCTTTGTTGATCTTAGGGTTCCAGGGATGACGATGGTTTGCATCTGGAGAGCGATGCGGATGAGCAGCTCTTGATTTACGTTCCTTTTCTCCAAGTCATAAAGCTTCATTCGGTTGTCATCGTGGGACCGGAAGAGGAAGGTGCTCTAGAGCTCTGTCATAATATCATGTTACAGAATTAGTTCATTCTCTTTTAATTGATTGAAACATCAAGAATAGTTTCATGGATGGGGAAGAGAATTAGAGAAATCAGTGAAGAAATGATTAAACTTTGGTTTAATTGTTTCTTCGATGATTTTCATCAGAAGTTAGTTGTACCTTCATCAATTATAGTGTTCACGATATTGCACTCTTTGCACTCTTTGTTTGTTATAGATAATGTCAAGTCGCGCTTACAATTTATGCACTATCAAATGTCGTGCTCCAGTTGCTTGATGTTTCTATTGGCAACTTTGAGATGCATCCTAATGAAATTTAAGTAGTATTGTGCTTTTTAAACTGTTATGAGATGTTTCCTATATTCATAGAAAGTGTATGTTGCCTCTGCTTTCTCTTATTTGATGCTTTTTGTATGTTCTATTGATTTAAATGCTGTACTCGTTATATGGTTCTAGTTTCTTTTCTGGTCGAGAAACTATTTTTGCATGGAAAACGAGATCTCATTATGTTAAGGTTATAGATTTCCTACCTGTATGTGCTGCAACCCTAAACTTCATAAAAACCAAATCAGAAAGTTTTACGAAATCATTGGAACTCTTTAATCAAAATGCAAACGTTATTAGTAACTGTAGGTTAGGCGAAACAAGACCAATTACCAATTGAATAACAAATTTTGGGTTACAATGGTTTGCCTGGTACGACTGATGTGACAAAGATATTATTTTTCTTCGTGATTTAAAAATTCCAAGTAAGTGAAGAATACATCTTAGATAAATGGTTCATTGATCATTGGCTTGTTACATAGGTAAATGATCCAAATTTATTGTTATATTCATGGAATATGGCGACAATTGTATGAAGGTGGTGGTTGCTGAGTTAGGAGGGCTAGAGGAGAGAGAGTTTCTGAACTAGGATGGTAAGGCCTAAGTTGTAGATGCCTTAAGTTCTACACCAGGAACACTGTGGTTGTTGCTAGGCTTCCTATTAGCAACAAGGAAAAGGGTGTGCTGATTACATTATAATAACCAGGTGGCATTAGCTGTAGCTAGTCTTTTGTGTGGAAAGTGAATGTCAAGTTGTGTCCCAAGATGTGGCTTTTTTGTGATAATCTGTATGGTTCCAGAGAGATTTGTAACTTGAAGGTGGGAAATCATGAGATATTGGATCTGGCATTGATTTAGTTTAATTCCTGGGATATCAGGTTGGGTATACAGTGGGAAGGTAATCCTTTAAAGCTTTGCTTTTTGTTGCTTGGATGCATACCCATCATCTGGAATTTATTTGTTTAATTAGACCTTGCTTCGTATGGTTTTGTGTTGAGCTTCACATTATTGCAAGAATAATGCTTGGCACAATCTTAAAGGTCAGACACATGGCTTACACTGGTTAGGTTTCCAAGTGCTCTTTACTACATTTTCAAGGGTCTGGATTGATCTGGTACCTGAGTGGCAGAACTCTCTGTTCATGATTTGAATATAAAACATTTAGATGTTTATCCTGAGTATTTTTCTGCCTGACCTGTACCATCCAAATTTTATATTTCTGTCTGACAGGAGTTCTCTTTGTGACTAATAAATGAAGTGACTTACAACATATAAGATCTCTTCTATATATTCACCATGATAAGTTCAATCCCAAAGGGAAACTTTGCCATATTTTTGATTGGCTCTATATGATGATTAGATGCAAGTTACATATATTCTTGTTTCCACGTTAATGTAGTTTTGTCATTTCATTTGTTGAACAAGTGGAAAAGAATGTCATCCATGTAAAATCTGTAGGTGCTTACCCCCTAGAAGAGCCTGAGCAACTTGATGTCTCGCCTGTGCTGTCCAACTTAACTTGAGATATTCCTATCTGATATGACTTCTACCTTTTGTTTTATTGTGTATGTATTATTACACATGCATCTCATCTGCTAATATAACTCTTACATTAGAGAAGAAGTATGAGATCTCTTATATTAATATATTTATTTCACCATGATAAGTTCAATATTAAAAGGGAAACTTCACTATAATTTAGGTTGGCACTTGACAAAAATTGGATGCCAATTGCAAAAGCTCTTATTTCCATCTTAATGTAGTGTCTTCATTTTTTTTTTCCAGTTCCACAACTGCAAATAGTATGCCATCCATATAAAAACTTTAGATGTTAGCTCCTAGAAGAGCCTGAACGGTTTTCTGCCTCACCTGTACCGTTCAATTTAACTTGAGATTTCTATCTGATGAGTCCTTTTTCTCTTATTACACATGCAACCCATCTGCTAATATAACTCATTTTCAATTAAACCGTAATTTATCTGACTTATAACATTAGTAAATAAGTAAGATCTTGTATGTTCCATCTATTCACCATGATAAGTTCAACCTTCGAAAGGGAAACTTCATTATGATTTGGGTTGGCACTCTACAATGACTAGCCAGTTACAGGCGTTCTTATTTCCACCTCATTATAGTTTCTTCATTTTTGTTCCCAGTCCAACAAGTGCAAAACATATGTCATCCATGTTGTACCAATGTAACATACATGTGTTACTCATGGATTTCACATGGACCCACGTATGTGACTATAAGTGCTTTGTCCTGATTTTGAAATTTGTGCTTCTTGCACATTCTGTTATGTTTATCATTTTTAAACAACTTGAAATATCACATGCCAAAGCTCTACTTTGTATTGTCAGGTCCCAAGACAGTAAAACTCTTTGCAAACAAAGAGCACATGGGCTTCAGGTATTGCTTTATTAGCTTCTGAACTGTTCATCTCATCAAGATTGGATGTTTCATACTTGTATTGTTTATTTGATGGGTTGATTTATATTGTGCAGTAATGTTAATGACTATCCACCTAGTGATTCCATTGATTTGTCACTTGACAATCTTAAGGTATGGTTTATGTTTTTTGTCTTTATAATCCTTCTGTGTCTGTACCATTGATTTTTTTTTTCGATAAGATCCTATAGGCATATAATTTATCGTTTAGCTGTGTTTCATTTCCAGGGGATGCCTGTTACGGTGAAGTATGTCAAGTTTCAAAATATTCGCAGGTATGTTTCATGAAACCTTAGCTAATAATGTTTTCTGTAGATATTCAAACAAGAAATAAGTGTTATCTCATTTAACTATATTTTCTCAGCTTAACGATTTTTATTGAGGACAACCAAGGTGGTAGTGATGTCACAAAAGTTCAGAAGATTGCTTTTCTGGGAACAACGTGAGTAATCATGTCATGATTTGATTAATGGCTTATATTTTGTGTTGTTGTAGATGTTTATCTATTTATCCTTGTGGTTAGAGCCCTCAAATTTGGCAATAATAATGTTGAAACTTGCCAAGAGTTTAACACATGCTAAACACAAACGGTTAACCTTATAATATTCTCTTAACATGCAACATTCGAGGATGAGACCAATGGTCTTTTAAGTTTTATGTATGTGCAGAGGTAGTGTGGGAACTTTAATATACTAGAAAGTAGCGTTGTCAAAAGCACTAGACGATAAGACGCCAAGGATCCTTGTTGCCCAAAGCGTTAGAAACTGACTTACCTGATAAAAATTATAAAAGATGAATTTTAAGGATAAATATAATCATTAAACAAGAACTTCAATCGATACATGAGTTTTATACCATTTCTTGTGTAAGATGATACACTAAAACATCAAATGAAACACATCTGAGTAGATCACTCAGTTAATAGAATGATAATTAAATTAATTTACATCTAAATAACAAAATAAAATAAATTCAAACATCTATCAATCCAGGAACTCTAATCATCAAAGTCAGGTAAATAACATTGAAGATCCTTTGTTGATGGTTCCACACTTTCATGCCAATTTCTCTTTTCCGGCGTACATGCTAGCTACATTTTGCTTGAATTTGGATTATCTTTTTCACAAAGTGTTCAACGTCAACATCTTACGCTTGTTATGGTGTCTTATAGCCTAGGCTTGTATCGCCATCTCCGATATTCTTGCGACTTGCATTAAGCCAGTCAATAATGACACAATAGTTTTTCTTGATTTACCAAATAAATAGAATATTGCTTCACTACTTGTTACAGGGACTAGGTTCGCTTAATATTAGTGGAAGTTAGAAGTAACTTTCGAATAGGCCGGGTTGAGCATAACCTCAAGTCTTGACTTCCGATTGTGATTCTAGGATCTTTGTTTCATCGGAGCAGCCATGTGTACAGTCCATGAAACATGTGTTATATTTTTTAGAGAAAGCTCTCTTTAAGTTGCAAATTACAATTTTTAATCTTCAGTGGCTTATACTTTATGTACTTGCAGGGTTGATACCACAAACATGAAAGATTTGAAAAAGATAGAAGAGCACTAATACATCTTACCGTTTCGCTTGAGGTGAGATGTGATTCCTCTTTTTCACCTGCAGTATACATCTAACAGATGGAATGAAAGCTCTCCTATGTAGCTTCTGCTGAATGCTTCTTGTACTGCTTATACGTTACTTGTTTTCTCCTTTAATGAGAGTTGTTGAGGTGCATTTTCTCAGATTCCATTTTCTTCCTGCTTTTGATTGTGATGTGGTGTCTTTTATGTGTTCTTTTGTGGTGGATTTGATGATCGTTGTCTTGTGCCTCTTGTTGCATGGCATATTACTTTAGCATATTGTGCCTCTTGTTGCATGGCATATTACTTTAGCATATTGTGGCTCTTGTTGCATGGATTTGATGATCGTTATCGGCGGATACTATATGAAAAAAGGTTTGGACCTCGCTATAACCTCACATGACTTGAGAGGCTTCGAGTCCAACCTCTTCTAATCTAAGCATTGACTTATATTATCTTTAAGATAATATCCATGGAAATCCAGAACCCAATCAATCAGGTTTAGATATTATCCAATGTGGATTCGAGTCTCAAGTATAAATGTGTTCATAAGGTTACATAAACAATTTATTGGAATTATCATTTAACATTTGATTAACCATAGGATTAGGGCACTTGTAAAATTTTTTTCTCACCCAAACTGGATACATAATTCTCTAAGTTCGACTGACTGAGCTAATATTATCTTATGTAGTCAGCTATACTTAAAATAATATTAAAGATTTTTTTTTATAATCCTAACGATGAATGAGACAAAACTTAAGAAAGAAAGTTCTTTCATAAAAATTACAAAAGGAAAAAAAACACTTGATGCTTTTTGTAGGGACGACAGTGGTTAATAATGCCTGCAACCAATCTCTGGTGGCTTCTCATATGTGCCACTAGCCACTGACACGAGTGAGGTATCTTTCACTAGTCCATAGATGTAAGAAACAATGTAGTGATTAAATCCACCACGAGTGAGGTGTTATAAGCCTATAAATAAAAAAGAACCTCTGTTTCAGAGTGTACTAAACTAGAAAAACATACTGAGATACTGATTACAGAGAATTTCAACATATGTATCCTCGATCAATTAATTCTTTGTATTTCACTAGTAGAACACATCAAAATGGAGCCACAGCACAATGATTACTACTGAAAATAAAGACCATTAGGTCTATCTCCCCCATGGGAAGATCTCAGGCTGTATGATCTTTAACTTTAGCTTCCTGCTGCACTTGGTATGGCGGTGGGTTTCGAGTCTTCGGCTTTCTCATGTTCCTTGTTGAGCATCTAACATCATGAAACAGTGTCATGTCAAATGTTTGATTCATACAGAACAATACAAGTGTACCACAATATCAGATACAAGAAAGCCCTTCCACAATTAAATTTAATTGAACATGGTATATATATGTATGTGTGTCTCTCTATAGAGAGAGAGCAACAGCAGATGAATCTAAATTGTTGTTTCAAACCATAAAGTATATACCAATTTCGAATCATAGGTTTTAAAAAATCTACGTGTTCACCAAATCATCCCAAAAACATGCTGCCGTTACATACAAAATCCAAACTGTTGAAATCTATAACTAAATTTACCCAATCTGAAACTTCCTAACCATTAAAACAAAATTAATATATAAACTTATATATAGTAAAAAAAATGGAAAAGAAGCTTAACTTACTTTGTTGTTTATCAAGTTGTGAAGTGCGATAACACTCCGGATGAGGGAAGAAAGATATATAACTAACATCATATCATTCGTTTTCACTGCAAAAAGGAAAAAATAAAAGTAAATTTGTGCTAAGTTAACAATACTTCTCTCCTTCATTTGTGGCAGGAGCATTACCTGCAAAAGCCTTGATCAATTCATTGACGTTAAGATTTGGAAGTAGATTGAATATGTCCTGTAAACGAAATTTCACTTGAGATTCAATATATTATCGAACAATAAGAATTTGTAAATCTCTGCCAAGAATTTCTAGCCAGGAGTTTGGCATCTAGGATAGAATTGCACAGGTTGATGAATGCAAATTGACATCAGTAGTATAAAATGCACAAAACTGAAACCAAAAAATATATATAATTACAGTTATATGATGAAATACTAGAAATATCAAGGATAGACGAACAACATACTTCTTTTACCTGAATTGCATATAGTGAACTTTTAGATAGACAAAAAAGTTAATTAGAAATAGTACAGAAAATTTTGTTTAAAAAGTAGATGTTCATATGCACAATTGCTCATGACAAATTTAGCTTAACAATTGAGCCAAAACCCCATTGTCTTCAGCAGCGTAACCAGGAAATGGTGAAGTATAAATCCAAGCAAAAATTAGATAAGCATACAAGCAAGTGCTTAGTGTTTCTGATAAGACCAGACATTTAGAAAGAAAATTTAACATACTTTTAAGAATGGAATGCAACTTGACCCAGTTTGGTACAGTATGGCTGGTATTTACTGGTCCTACCATCGACCAGCACAAGGACCAGCCCAATTTCGGAAATACCAAACTTACCACTCTTCCCTTATCCCCTGCCTTGTGCTCCTCTCCTTTCCTCCACTCTTCCCTGCTAAGATGCCATCTCTCCTCCTTCCCTCCTCTCCTGTTTGCGCCCTTTCATCCTCCACCTCCTTCCCTCTCCTTTTATGCCACCACCTCTTCTCCTATACTCTGCAGCCACCTTTCATTCTCTCCTTCTGTACCACCATGTGTCCTCCTTCCCTCCTCTGCCACTTCCGCTCTTCTAATCTTTCAATTTTCAGCTAATTTTTCAGCCTTTTTCAGAAAATGATACATACAAGTGTACCGAATGTCGAAACACTGGTACCTGCAGAATATACCAGTCCAGCTAGAGACCAACACAAGGGTCTGATACAAGATTGCATCCCTTGCTTCTACGCATTGATATTCTTATTGGAAATTGAAGTACTCAAAATATGTCAAGACAAAATATATTAAGATCAACCGTGTTAATTTAAACGATCATCTTAAACTGTTAACTGGTTAGTAGTATGTGTAGCAACTTTTAAACATTAGCAGCGAAGAAAGTTGCACAAGCTGGGATACAAAAACCCATACTAGAGAAGATATTTTTATGAACGTTTTTTGTAAAAACGAAAACAAGTACCCAAATCTAAACTATGGATAAATCTTCTCTAGTTAAACTCACCTTGATAAGGGTCATTTATTTCAAGAAGTCACTGTGTAACTACTGTTTCACCAATCATAAATGGAAGATTTATATTGCAAGCAATTCCAAAGATCAAGCAATATTATGCCATAATCAATTCCACTATTTCATGCACATAAGACAAGTGGATATAAACAAATATTTAACAAAACAAAAGTGCAATATATCTTATCCATAATTTGCTACAGATACAGGAATCATATCGCGAAAAATATATGCATGTGCAATGTGAAAAGTATTGACATAAAATGAACAAAAGAAAATAGAAAACAGATGTACCTGCAAATGGTACAAAATCTCATGATTCAGTGGTAGCTTGCCATCAATTACAAGATCTAGATAACTACGTATCTCACGTAACCTTGCATCGAGCCCCTTCAAGGCTGAAAGTTTGCCGGTGACCTGTATCAGGTCCAGGAAAATTAGCTTGTTGTTATTGTCATCTCTAAATCATGTCACTAGTTTGATATCCAATCTTGTAAATAGCATCTCTGAAATTAGCCACAATTCTTTAAAGAATCATTCAGCACACTGAAGAAAATAACCTCTGTTGCAAGCGTACTGATTGTTGTATCCTTGACATCCCTCAACAAGTGTTCCACCCCTATAAAAACACAAGCAATTAAGAAACAATTGTTATTTTGAGTCATTAAGGTAAAGAAATTGCTAAATTTTCTTTATTGTATAGAGCATAATGCAGTTCGAGGGGTTATTCAACTAGTTAAAGAATTAAATTATCTAAACAAATCAAGCTGGTTTCAAATTAAACAATCTTAGTTAATGTATACCAATTTCCTCGACTTCATGAGCAGCAATTTCTGAAGACACATGCACAAACACCTTCTGACTTTTCTGGGTAGCATTCTGCAATCAATGTGTCCTAAAGAGTGTGAGCCTTGCATGCACACCACACCAAATAAAATTGGAAAATGCATAGTAGAATAATACACTAGACCAGTCAACCTTACCTCCTTGACCTCTTCAACAGCATAGTAGGCTTTGGTAGGTATACCAAGCTCTTTAGGTTGGACATCAATAATCACCAAAACAGAATTAGGAACATAACTGCAGTGAGAAGCATAAGATTAACTTAAAGCCTGAATATCAATTTACCTCTGTATATGTTATATTATGGAAAAAGAAATTAAACTTAACCAGCAAACTTCAGTACATAACAAGAACTTCACAGGTAACAGGTGAAAAACATAGAAAGTGAAAGGGAGCATAATCCAGAAACCACAAACGTGGGTCTATGTACTTCTGACAGACCTATTATTTTTTTAAAAATAGAAAACATGTGAAGTATTGGTCTTTTCTGCAAAAGAATATATTGATGTAGTCGACCACAAATAACTGAGGCCTCATGGGTTCGTCATTGTATTCGTGATATCCACCATTAACTATCATAAAAAGTCACAAACATGGAAAGACTTGTTGAAAGTGTCTTACATCTATTATTGCCAATGTTTGACAGGATAAGCCGAAGAATAATTGAACAAATAAATCAGATTCAAGGTGAAATAATCTTTGGGATGTTGCAACTAGCTACCATTGTGCAAAGGTGCAAATTATGATCACATGATAGAAACTCTATCAATGAGCCATATAGAGAACCACCAGTCATGTCTTCATGAAGAAACCAGAAAAGCTTTTTGATCCTCTACAAATAGCTTTAGGAAATAAAGTTTCTGAAAAAAAATCCACAAAAAAATCTCATGGTTCACAACTAAGAAAAGCAAGTTGGATGATTTCATAATCTTACTCATTGAACAAAGCATGAATGTCCAAATCATTCTCCCTTAGTTTTGGTCCTGTGCTATACCAACCCACAACATGCTCCTTGGCTGCAGAACAATAAGTTTGGTTCAAACATATAATGAAACTTTTGAACTCTTTAAGGACACATATTTAAGTTTGAACAAGGTGGCACCATTTATTCTCTTAAACATGGAGAACATTGACTCATGATAATTATGATCCAGAAACCAAATGCTTGGGTCTTTCTCATCTTCTTCGAAAGGCACTGCAAATAAAACACATGAGCAATATGCTTTAAGGAACTAGAACAAAACCAATCTGACTGGTAGAACAGTATGTAGTATATAAGAATAAATCAAACATAGGAACACTTAAATGAAATAAACAGGGTACTGAAAAATCTGATTGATAACAACGACAACTAATATAATGGGATGGAATGATGTCCAAGAAACCCAACTAACTGCATGAAGCACAATAAAGAAATATAGCCAAGAAACTTTCATAAAAATAATGCATCAGCTCAAAATTTGCAACTTAAATGGTGCTTAATCATTTACAATTGGTCATCCCTGCATTATATTATCTGCTTGAATCATTATCTCACAATTTCACCAAACCTCTACTTCACTTATCTGCTTGAACAACTATCTGCATTCAGCTAGAATTATGCTAAGCAAGGTCTCAGAAATTAGTGATAGTCTAGTTATAATAAAAGCTGTCTAACATGATCCAACATCTATATCAATTTATTTGTTAACTTTGATTCTTTAATTCTATTCAAAGTATAGAATGCCCTTTGTCTCACTATTATAATGATGCATAACTTAAAAAATAGTAAACCCCACTAATTGCAAACTAAATCCACCTTTTTTAGAACATTAAGCAGATTATTCACATAAACCACTTAGTAATCTAAAAATCAAAATAAAAGGCAATTATTTTGACATATAACTCTGCTCTACCAATTTGTCGTCTGGCTTCACTTTGTTCTACTTAAGGTAGACATTCTGTTCTTTGCATTCTTATTTGTTCAAACCTTGAAACCATGAGAACAGGTTACATATATCCTTGTTCTTCTACAATAAGTTTTGATGTTGGCATTTCATTACTCTCTTTGGGCATTTGGTGGAGAAAAGAAGAGAAAAGAAATGCAAGATGAGAAAATATTAGCTCTTCGTTTAACATACATGGAAAAAGAGAAAAATATGAATCACTTCAAAATGCCTTCAGCATCCATGGCATAGTTATTTCAAAAACAGATATTAGTCAAATGCTTCCTAATAGTATGACGCATACTTCAGCATATATGTAGGATCTGCAGATGATATTTTATGCAAATAGAGAAAACAAACTCCTCAAATGAGTTGGAGGTAAATTATTCACATTCGGCAAATTGTGCTGACATAAACATAACATTGTTAATTACATGATGCTGCATGAAGATAGCATATACATAAACTTAGAATCCTTTCCATTTATGTTAAATTTGTTGGAAACATACAAGACTAATCTCATACGATCTTGTCTGGATGCTTTTGCTAAGTGCATTGGTGACTTGGGATAACAAAACCATTCCACATTTTGGTTCAGAACAGTTGGTAGCAGCCCAAATGACGTGCTAATCTGATTTTGTATGTTTCACTATGAAGCTCATAAATTACAGCCAGTAGGAGATAAGAAATTATAGACAGTGAGTAATGCTCAGATCATAAGAAGTTATACTAAAGCAACTGATCAAGATGGGTCACCACCATATCAGTCAATTAAAATGTTCCAATTGACTATTTATCCCCTATCATAATTCAAGTAGCCCTTCATTTTTAACTGGAACTAAAAATCATTTAAGCTCCCAAACAACACTGGTGGAGGTGGGCTACCAAGAATTTGGAAACCTATCCTAACTCAACATACATCTAAAATATAGTGCATCTGCACTTAACAACATCAAATACAAATAATGATAAAATAATTTATAAAAATAACTATTGCGTACAGAAAAATTCTAATTATACTCAAACCTAGTCAAGCTTACAACAGAAATCAATCGGCATAATAAATCAACCATATCTCTCAAGTAGCAATACCAGCAAACTGAAGCCAATACCCATCAGTAGAAGACAGCAACAAAAACTCTATTTGATTTCCAGGTAAGATAAATATCGTCTTCCATACTTGTCTTAAGCAATAGATTGAAATAAACAAACAGAGATACACAAGAAAACAGAAAAAGAACATAAAATAAAGAATTCACACCTACACCAAACTTGTAACCCATAGGTTCTTTATACTTATTTGCAAAAACATGAGTAAAGGGCAACAACCTAAACCTAATTTTGATTCCAATTATGCCGTGAGACATCTTCCATACTTATGCAACCTTCGACACGAAGAAATGAAGAACGAAAAGAGGAAAGAATCAAGACAACTGAATCATTAACCTATAGTTCCATATTACTTCTAGACACTCTAGGAACATGAAACAAAATATGCAACACCTAAACCAGAAGACGATGGCAAAAGATCGGGAGAGGGATCTGGTGGCGGATTACGCCCTGACCTGCATAGGAGTTGGTGACGTCGACGGTGCCTTTGGCGGAGGAGCCGAGGAGGACGCCGATGACGCGCTTGCGGGTGTCGCGGGCGACCCGGTTGTAGTTGTCGACGATGCTCAGCAGCACCAGCGGATGGACGATCACCTTCTCCACCGCCCTCCCTGACATCTGCTGCACCTTCACCACATCCATCCTTCCGCCTTCTCTTCTGTTTCGCTTGTTAGGGTTCTCTCTTCCCCTCTTCTCCGCTACAGAGAGAATAAAGGAAAGTAGAAAGAAAAGAAGGGCTTATATAAAATCCAATAAATAACAACTTATTTACATATCTATCCTCGGAATATATATATATATATATATTACCTTACTATATTATAAATTATTTATAATATAGTCTATTAAATTATATATATATATATATATATATGTATTTTTGTATATATGTATATATCATGTAATTGATCTCATTGTTAGATTAGATATATATATATATATAATTTAATAGAGAATATATTATAAATAATTTATAATATAGTAAGGTAATATTCCCTTTAGGTTTTATGTTGATGTGGCATGCCCAATTGATTTATTATCTTTGGTGAATGTGATAGAATGTTCATCATGCACTAATAGGATTTAGTATGTCTTAAGTTTTAATTGTTCGAAAATAATGATCATATCATTTATCGTCATTGTGCTCAAGGCAAAATCTTATCCCTCTTAGAGTATAATGACAAAGCGTATTATACACAAAGAGGACGATTTGAGATAAATTGGGTATTTATTTTTCTAGTCAAAAGCTCATATGCAAAAGAGATGCTTCAATTTTCTTTTCTTTTCTTTTCACAAACACATCATCATGTGCAGTGCAAAGGAGATGCATTGACCATGTTACACACTTGCTTCTTTATGTTGGGCGAAAATATCACTTGCATTAGTTGTTACATTGGGTGCTTTTTTTTTTGTCTAGAGCGAGAATGCATCAAGAACTTTGAATACTTTCTAACGATGGATGGATGGATGAATGCATCACACGCAAAGAGAATGGTAGAAACAAACGAATCTTTCTAATGCTGGATGGATGGATGGATGGATGGATGCATCACACGTAAAGAGAATGGTAGAAACCTTGAATGTTTCCTTCTTATCATGAACAAACGAATCGCGCACAAATGAGTCACTCACTCAAGAAAGCATTGGGTGTCATGAGTTCAAAGTCACATTTGTGTTGTTTAAGTATTGACACAAATAATGGTGATGTGGTGACAAAACGGTTTGCTGAGCCTTCTTGTGACTCTTTTCAAGTTAATTGTCGATTTCACTGTGATTTATTTGTCCACAATTACATCAATCCTTTGCAATCCTTTTCAACACAGCAATATAAAAAGAAATTAAAAAAAGCTTACCTACGATGAGATTACCACATGAAGAAAAGAGAGAGAGAGAGAGAGAGAGAGAGAGAGAGGAAAACAAAACACTTGATCGATACATGTTATGAATAGGATTACCCAAAAACTTAAAAACTGTCAGCAGAAGAAAAACTCAAACTTATATTAAGCTTCAACATCATGATGTGCAAGTCAAATTAGACACATGAAAGTGAATTCAAGAGCACGGTGGTGCAAATCGATTAGAAAAACTATAGTGATAGACGTTAGTTACATACAAGTAAAATAAAGAATGCTCACAGCTTGTCATGATAAATACTTCGAACTGGGTAGGTGGTTATCACAAATTCCAAGAACTTGAGTGATAAACAAAAGACACAAATCTATGTCAAATTTTAACAATTGGGAATAAACAATGTAACTTTTAATCAAAACAGATTTTCTTTTTTGTTACATACTTGATAAGTTACATCATAAACTACTCATCTCTAGTTGAGCACGGGCTTCTAACCTCAACATTCCCAAATGATGCACCGGCAAGGATGGAACCTTTCCAAGCTTTTGCAGAAAGCTTGATCTTGAATTCGAACCGCTTTAGCTCCGTCAACTATTTCGCTGGTCAGGATGTGCCCCAAGGTACTTATCCAGCACATTCTTGAATGCCTGCAACGCAGTTCCATGATTATTATCAGCAAAGCAATGCAACCTTGGTAGTCTCTCTTATGCGCATGACACTTTCTTTTCTGAATAAAAGGAAAAGAAAGCTATCGTATCCATGCAGAAAAAATCTTCCCTAGGGAAAAAAGCTGATGGCATACAAGCTCATCATATCAGCTGATTTCTATTAGTGTTAGATAGGCATAATGCCTGCGCTAGATATTTAGCTCAAAGAAGACGGTTCACAGAATGGATACATCACTGCAGAAAACCAAGTACCTGAAGAGCAAATAATTCTTTCCCATTCAATATTGCATCCATTGCAGCAAACTGGTCATCGAAAACACCATAAAATTGACGGTAAAACTCACACCTGGATACAACAGAAGGGAGGCAATAAGAAATTCATCTCTCAAGTTGCATGTCTATGAAAAAAGAAGTTAGGATCCACTCACTGTTCTTCTTTCATGATTTGTTGATCCATCTCATCAAACTTCCTCGTCAGAACTTCTGCTCCCTTTGGTGAAAGCATGTGCAAGATAAGGGCTTCCAATGTCCTTGGAAAGTGATGCTAAAAGAAGTGTGGATTCTCTATTAGTTCAATTTAGACCGATAATGTAGGCTGTTAGAACGTTGTAATAGTATGATAGAAAAACCAACGGTAACTTGTATTTCCCTCAAGTAGGACTACAGTAACTTTTTTATTTCCCTCCAGTAGGGCCAATCCTCGATGACTCACTTGCAAAAACAAGTAATTTCTATTGTGATAATTTAGCAAAAAGCCTTACACTGAATGAAAGAAGAACCAATAACCCTTCTAGATAGTTAGTAGGTAATGGTTTCTATATTGTCTCCTTGAAAATGGTTAATGAAAAGGATGATACACTCAAAATCAATTCAGATAAATAACAAGTAAGCAATTTTTCGAACAAATAATATAGCCTAGCTTAAATTGTTATGGTCTGAAGTTCTGAACGCCAACTTGCTCACAAACGAATTGCCACATGTCCTTAGATTGGATCGTAACAACTCCATGTCTCTCAGATCCACCTTGTCCCTAAGGTAGAGGATCAGGACTATTTTGCAGATTTAGTTTCTTGAACTGCATCTTTTCATCTTCACATTTCAAGGATGTGAATTTTGTTATAAAAGATCATCTCAAGATGATAAACTTCTGTTATAGAAGATGATCTAGGGCACTTTGTTCCTACAATCAAGATGATCTCAAGAAATTATCTTGTTACATCAACTTATTTCATAATTTGTGCCTGGAAATAAAGTACTTGAAATAAAATGCACTACTCCAGTTCATCATTTGTGCTTGCTTGCTGACTTGACCAATCTAATGCAACATTATAAGAATACAGTTCAGACTAACAAATTTTCTCATTGATATGCTTATAAGGCAATTTATGTCAATCACATTTAATGCCTTTGAAATATAAGCAAAGGATATGCTTACCACCATTCCCAGCAGAATATTTCGGAGCACAAGTGGTTCAACAGCCAAAAAGATGTTTGCAACTGTGTCAATTTCTGACAGAGGTGGATTATCTTTCACTATCTGCTCCTTTTCAACATCTGGACTAGACGAATCTTTTGAAGTGGACTCAGTAGATCCATTTTGATTATCAACACTAATAGTATTATGAACTAAAGAGACAAGTTCATATAGCACATGAAGTGCAAAGGGTTCCAGCTGCTGCAAGATTCCATGCCTCCTGCTATTTTCTTTTGTAGTATCTCTCAGCTTACAGCGATCCATTTCATGATTGTCTGATCAAGTTATTACAAGAGAATCATATTGCATGAGGAAATGTCATAACAGATTAAACATGGGACAGATTATACATCAGCATACTGAATCATCAAGAATCCTACACCAGAAGCTATTTGCTCGATTTCCATAAACATCCTATGTTTGCAACTACGTGCATTGAGGAAATGATCTTTACATGAGCAATGAAATAAGACACCTAATTATTTATTTTATTAAAAGAAAAAGCATCTCATCACCCTATACAAAATCAAAATTGGAGTCGTAATTAGCCAGCAACAATAGAATCAATATCAACCAGACCAATCGAATGAGATTTGTGAGATCTAAACCAATCTGAAATAATCAAAAATATTAAAAATGAAAATAGAAAATAGAAAATTCTAAAATTTCTAAAAATAAAGGATGTACAAGAACACGAGTTTATTGTATTTTCTCTCTCTCTGACTTCTCCCCACTCTTTTAATCTCCCACCCCCCCCCCCCCCCCCCTCAACTTCCTACTTCGGTCCTCCCCTCTCTCTCTTCCTTCTCTTTTGTTTCTCCTCTCATGTCCATTCCTCCTTTCTTTCTTTTTATTAATCATTAGATAAAGATTTCATGACTCAATTGTCCAAAAATTAGCCAAAATTGGCTGGAAATTGTTTGATTCACCCAATTTTTTCCCAAAATCAGCTGATTCCAACAAATCTGATCAATTTGGACTTATTTCTGATCAATTCTGGCCACAAATTTATTTTTTTAATTTGGATTTGATTGATCCAAATTTGACTTGAGATCAACCAGTTTGGAGACTATGCAAAAAATTATAGTAGTTAAAACTGAAACCAATACTTCTAACCTTAGTCTAGACATGAAAAATCTATTTCTGTCATCTCCTAAAACACATTCTTAATTTGGGCTAATAATTTTTATTTTTATGAAAATATGTTCAAATAAACTAGGAAAGTCATTTGTTCTGTCTTAAATTGTTCCTTGATAAAGGTATTTGCATCCAACAGTGTCCTATTCAAAGTGATCAATATTACATTTATCTAAAAGAAGCATTAATTAAAATGCAATGGATAAAAAGATAAAGATAACTTTAACTCTCATTAATTTGCAACGATATGGACATAATGCTAACTCCTGATAAAAATCACCACTGCTTGGAAATTACTTTTGGTTTTAAAATTGCATCTAAATAGTTGCTACAAGTTTAATTCATCTACACTGCTCATTCTTCCAAATTCAAAAACCTTTGTTTCCCTCAAAACTCTCACATCTTTAGTGGACTTAAGACTTTGTCCAGACCAATTCTTTAACCCCTCAATTCTCTTGTCAATGCTACATGTACAAGAAACCTATTAGCATATACTGTTAGCATTTTTAGTTAATGATAGCTTTGGAATTTATAACTTCATAAGGTGCAAGCAAAGATGTTCAATTTCGTGGAAAGGAATTGTGCCGGGAATGCGTAGGCACGAGACTTGTTAATCAACAAAAAAGTCGTGATTTTGTGCAAGGCTTGTTGTACCGCCCGAGTTGGTATGGCATGGGCAGTATGGACAAGTACAACTGGAGACCAAGACGCAGATCATCCGAGTCCCCGTTGGCATGCCCAAGCATACTGTGTGTCAGTACATCAGTACAAATCGGTATGTACCGACCCGACAAATCTCCGAGACAAGTCCGATACCTGAAATGGTGAACCCTAGTTTTGTGACTAACTAACGTTGTATCTACATGTCATTGCATTGTACAAAGGCCCATTCAACATGGGCTAGAATGCATTATATGAATCTTTTCGTTTATATGCAAATGGCACACAATAATGGCATGTTCAACCACATACAAAAACTCGTGTTGTTTTCAAAATAATATTATGGAACTCCAAAGACCTTAATATAACCCAGAAGTAAAATATTCAATTCACAAGCAAAGCATGGCCCAACATGTTCCTGGCAACAAGCTGAACTGTGGATTGAAGCACTAATCTGCTACAGTAGGCATAGCCATATGCAGTGTCATCATTGGGCTGCATGCCACATGCATGCTCATGTTGACCATCAGAATATAAATTCTGGAAACACAGTGTCATCACTGGGCCCGCATGCCACATGCATGCTCATGTTGACCATCAGAATATAAATTCTAGATACACGCTCGTTCTATTACTCCACACCATGGGCATAAGGCACTATATTAAGGCAGAGCATTCTGCACCTCATTTCATAAATCTAAGATAACTTTTAATTCACACACAGATTAAAACAACTCTTAAAATTTCAGAGTTGATTAGACATCCAAGGTAGCGATTGAAGCTTCCATCTTCAACTACTTATATATTAATAAAAAATAATCTACTCGACAATAGTGTCTACATGTCTCCATCAAACTCGTGCTCATTACAGGCCAATAACATGAAAAGATGCATAAAAGTCATGCAGTTGCAAGGATCAATCTAAAATTTGTTCAGGAAGAAGGCTAACCTTCTGAGGCATCATCAGCAAGTTGATAATTTTCTATAAATTTGGAACCACCACTGAAGCTCTCATGTAACATATGATTCTGTCCTATTCCCAGCAGAATGTAAACAGATTACATAGTTAAATTGCAACTGAAATTCAATAAGTTACCTATCAGTTAAAGAGTCATTGAAAAATACAATAAAAAATCACATATTCAAATCAACAAGACTAATATGCTTCTCAGAACATCTTCGTATATAGCCCATTAAACATTGAAAACAAAGATGTAGTTTGCAGACTCGGATATATTTGTTGTAGCCACTGGCGGAGGTGGTGATTAAATAAATAAGGCAAAATGCAGCTATAGTTAAGTTAGAACAGAGGTGGTCACTAAAACAAGGCAAGGTGTGGGTAGTAACCTTAAAACATTTATTGCTGAGAAACTTCACATCCAAAATGCAGATACGGGCTAATTAAAGCATAACCTATAAGATTAAAAGGATGGTCTTTGGGGCTAAGAAGAGACACTTGATCGCAAAGAAGAAAAACTTGATCCATCTGATCAACAGCAGCGATTTCAATAGGCGCTCGGGCGAGGCGAGGCAAGGCCCAAGTGCCTCGCTTCATGTCCAGGTGGTGCGCTTCAAAGAGGCACCACTTGGGCGCTCGCTCGAAGCACCCGACGCCTGGGCTCAGGCGAGCGCCTGGGTTAAACCAGGCAACCCCGGTGATTTAGTTGGTTCAATCGAACCAACTAAAGCACCGATATCAACCTCCCAGTATCCCTCTCGCGAGTTCCCCAACCCTAACCCTGCTTGCGATTCTATCGCCGACATTTCCTCTCCACTATCGTTGCCTCTCTCCACTATCGCTCCTCTCTGACCACTGCCATTGTCGTTGCTCTCCACTGCGTCTGTCGTTGCTCATCGCTCCCGTCGCTGCTCGCCACTCCCGCTCCTGCTGTCGTTGCTCGCTGTTGTCAGTCAGCATCATCGGTCTTACTCTTACGCTACGCTCTCGCTACCATTGCCACTATCACTGCTCGTCGCTGCTTGCCATTGTCGCCGCTCCGATTGTCGTTGCTCGCTGCTCACCGCTGTTGTCTTACTCTTACTCACTCTTCTCACATCGACTCGATAGCATACTGTTAATAGTATATTAACAATATACTGTTAACTGTATACTAGTAACAGTTTTTTTATTTATTAGATTAATAATATATTATTTTGATTTTAATACTGCTAATTTTTATTTATTTGAAATTATTGTTATTGTTTTGAATTTTGAGACTTTTTGTTAATGTGATATTGTAATTTTGCAAGATTTTCTTAATTTAATATCATATTTTTATTTAAATAATTATACTTATTAATTATATTATATATTTTTATATTTTAGCACCTTGCTTTATTCGGGCGAACGCCTAGCGCCTCGGACGTTTTTGGACCTTGACACCTTTTGACGCCTAGCACTTCTTAAATCACTGATCAATAGATTACATTTGCTAGCATGGTTTAACATTGCATGAGACACAAACTACATGTTAAAAATCTTTAGAAAAAATACAGATTTGGTGTCCCAGAGATTTTGATGTAGAAAACTAAAGGTACAACCATGGAGATGAGAATAGGAGTTCCAAAATGTGAGTGGATTTAGGAACCTATTAAATTGTAAAACTTGTTCAGACTAATAACAATGAAGTAAATTAAATTATTTTCCTAACATTCTAAATATTTATGCACTTAATGGTGCCCAAGATTCCAGCTAGGATATGCTAGGAATTTGCCTAAAGTAACAATCTTCAACCTAAATTATTCATATTTACTTGATTTTGCCTTGAGCACCTTGCTTCCATGAGTTTCTTGATTTTTTTCTTATCTTCCTTTTTTCATCCTATTTAACTTTTTTCACATTTTATTGAAGTGTTACCTCCAACCTTTTTAATTAATGACCAATAATTAACCATTAATATATTTGATGAAGCAAATAACTGAAATCATAGAAAATTCGAAGGACTTGGTAACTAAGACACAAGGTCAACTTAGATAATTCTTATTCTGACAAAAGGATAGTTTATCAGTAACAAGAGAATAGGTATAAAATGTAATAATGGAGGCTAAACAGAAAGATTCCACAAAACAGAAAATTCCTGCCATTAAAATAATATGATTGAAACTGAAAAATGTGTACCTTTTCCTTCTCCACCAATCTATTTATACATCAGGAAGATAGAAATGCCATCCCATAAGGCAAACAGAAGAGAAAAAAGATGTAAACTCTAATTAGATATCCACAAAAACAGTTGCACATTCAGAAGAATAGAAAAAATTAACATTTATTAGGATATGAATACCAAGGGTTAAGATGCATATGGTTTGGTTATGCCAGACAAAATACAGCAACTGCAAGGAAAAGACATTTCAAAAGGGTAATGCAACATAATACCTATTCAATATCCGCCTCAAATAATATGGATCCATGTGTTCCAACATGTTAGACATCATGTCTGATTTCCACCAAAAATTTACTGCTATGGTTAAATCATCACTATCCACTTGGTGAAACCTGCTAAAATCTTCCTAATCAGTGAAACATATAAAGCAAGCACAGAGAACAGGTTCACTCAAAGAAGAAATACATATCGTAATCATGGCAGCAACTATACTAAGTGTTCTTTGCTAACAAATATAGCAACGAGCCTCCAAAATTGTATCAAGGATAATAAGCAAGACAATCACACAAGTTACACCAGTGCAACAATTTTGCCTTCCGAAAGTCAAACTAATGTCAGCAAAAGCAACCTATCTGTATCTTTTATGCTTTTATAAATTCTTACAATAGCATTAACTGTCAAATCAAATACAATAGATACTGAAACTTATAGCTTTAATAATCTAATACACAAAATAAAGGAATAGAACCATAGAACTATGCATACTGAGGTTAGAATTGTTGTGTGTGGATCATTTCAGCAAATCTTTTTCATTAACCCCTCGATTATCAAAGGTGTCTTTTTTTATTTTTTGACACACTCTAGATACTACATTAAGAAAGATCTATTTTTTGAGACACTCCAAAAATTATATGAATAAAGAAAAGGAAAAGGACACAAGAACCTATCAAAATTTCAGCAAGCTCATATTAAGTTTTCCAGCTCCAATTGGGCCAGTTTGGATCAGGGAAAAGTAATTTCCAAATAACCCGACTAGACCAGGTCTCGTTTAATACATATCAATTTACAACCCCCAAATGTTTCCTCTTCAGGCCTTATTTCCCTTCTATTCTCATCAACCTCCTCTTTCCTTCTCACTTTTCCTACATCTCCACTTCTGTTTCTCCCAACCTCATACTCCCATGTTATATTCATATGAATAATTGTTGTCTTCATCAGCAGCATCCTGACCTATGCCTATAAAATTTCTCACTGGCTTTTATTCTGAGTCTCCACATCTCTTGTTTCACAGCTGGTTTCCATCTTGTTCACCTTATTCTTGCATATGCCCACCCATACATTTTACAAGGGAGGTCAATGATGTCATCCTCACCACAATTTAATCCTTGTAATTGTGTCTATATATATATATATATATATATATATATAATGTTATTAATGTTATCTATACAGAGAGACAGACATGTGCACTCAAAGTCATGGTCAAGATGGAAACTAAGCCAATAGGTTAGGCCCATTTATAACCATAACAAGGCTATTCCAATGTCCATATGCATAGGTAAAAAGGGTGAGGCATGCTTCAAAATTTCGAAGGTTGGGCTCACGATGGCACGACCAATGTTTTTAAAAGTGCTAAGCACCAAAAGGTATTAAGGTCCCAAAACGCTCGAGATGCTACATGCCTGCCCGAGCAAAGCGAGACGCTCAAGAATTTTAAAATATAAAATATATATATTAAAATATAAAAAATAGATAAATATGATCATAAAAATAAAAATACCACATCAAATTGAGTTCCCACAACCGACTTGAAATATATATTACTGAATGTGATTCTTTAACTACTATACCTAAGCTGGCTAATAATTTGACCTCAATAGCATTTGATAGGGTGATTCTTGACCCAAATTTAGAAATTAATGAGTCAATTGACATCTTGACGAAACGGAATTGGAATCAAAAGTGCTATTTATTATGATTTAATACTTAGTGCACTACTTATTATGCCACTTATTGCTACTTAGTGCTCTACTTATTGCTTCTCACAGCGCACTAATTGCTTCTCATGTCCATCATGCATCGTGTCTTCGGCACTACTTATTGCTTTTCACAGCACACTAATTACTTCTCACGTCCATCACGCATCATGTCTTGAGCGTGAGAAAAGGTAGATCGTGAAAGAGAAAGAGAGGGGAGAGAGAGATCACATCTTCCAGCGAGTCTTCTACCCTCCCATCTATCACATCTTCTACCCTCTCATCCGCCACCGAGCACAAATCAAGTCTTCACCGCCGAGCACTGATCGATTCTATTGTATTTGCTTTCAACTTAGTGCCCTCCTCACCTGGACCCCTTTCTCTTCCAATCTCGTCCTTTCTCTTCTAATTTCTTGTGCTACGCCACTTTCACTCAAGTGAGCGTCTAGGCGGCACCTCATTGAATCATGTTGCCTAGAGGTCGTGCAAGGCAATCAGCCTCACCTCACCCAAGCGCCTATTAAAAACACTGGGCATGACCAACCTAACATAATCCATACACACACATGCAATATCAATTTTGCACGATAAACTTTTCTCCCTCCCAAAAGGAGTATATGGCAATTGCCATTAGATAGAAGTACAAAAGTTTAACCTAAACTTACTATAATCTTCAACAATCAATAACATTTAGCACTCCTATTAGTATATCAAATAAAAATTTCCTGGAGATTTTAATAATATTTTCAGCATTTTATAGCAATTAAGAATTATTATCTTTTTATTTTTATTGCACAAGAACCAGATAGGCTAGGATGCAAATTTACCTAGAAGAGTTTGTTCCTCAAGTTGCTGAGTTAGCACCGTGTTTCTTGAAAAAAAATAAACTAACAAGCATACATGTCTTGCAAAACAAAAACAAAGAATTGTAACCTATAGCACAGATGAATGTAAAAAATTATGCTTAAGATAGCAAGTAAGAAAATGTATTATAAACAAACAAACAATTTACCCTACCATCCTTCAGGAATAAAAAGAGCATCTCCAGGATGTAGAACGATCTTCTGGGAATGCTCCTCATAGTTTTTGGCTCTTGGATGGACCGAAAAATCAGGCTTCTCTATATTAACAGCACTGCAGAGAAAAATGAAGATTTCAAGTGGGTATATAGGTTTCCTTGTATAATCAAAGAACATCATACCTATGGTTTGAGGCCTCTCCATACACTGGCATCGGGTATAATATGGAACATGCAGAAGGGGGCGATAAGACAACTGAGAAGGAAGAGTTTGACAGATGGTGTGATCAATATACATTATATTAAAACATAAAATGACTATTTATCACATGTCATACTGGTACACCTAAGCCACACAAATGGCCAAATGAGATATGACTCACATAGCTTATCAACAAAACAGTTCATGAAGAAAGTTAAGGTTTACTATTAAAATATAGAGTGTGAAGATAGAAGTATGATGGCACATAATATAGAGACCTAACCACTTGTGTGCAGGATCATCGAAATATAACAAGCACTAATTATAAGTCATGATCAAAATATAGGAAAAAGATCACAAAATGATGATGGAAGGAGTTCACATCTTTAAAAAAAAAAATCTAGCTTATGCACCATAGACCACTATAGGAACTAACTGGATAACCATTACATCGTTTGTGTTCACTATGCGTATACATATTCAAAAACACAAGTTTGTCAGTGGGAAGAATAAAGGACCACTACAACCATGTATAACGGCATGTGTGAGTTATCAAACATGAAGAGAAGTGCAACAAGACAAGCAAATTGTCAGTCTTTACATCATAAAGTGTCACTTCAGACAAACAAACACTCAGCTTGAGTGAATCCCAAAAAATCCATATGCCCCAAGTGGAAAGTACATATCAATCTAGGGCAGACCATCACCTGATAAATCTAACCAGAAGTTTATTTTAAATCAGGTCAAAAGTTATTAGTTGCATGATGTTCTGTTACAGATTGACTTTGATACTGTTTGTGCATTGACCAGCCAATATGATTTAAAAGTCCATCCTACCAAAGCTAAAGTATGATGTGTAATACATGTACTTGCAGTATGTACTACTGTCAAAAATCCAGACAAAACAATTGTATGGTTATCAGAAACTTCATGGTAAGTTAGAAAAAAAATGTCACAATGCAAGACATGCCCACTAGGTTTAGCAAATTCTAGTTTGTAATCCATTTAACTCTACAGACCAATTGAAATGCCAGAAAGGCCTAAAATATAAGCTTATCTAGTTCCATGTCATTTATCAAGGCATACACTGGCATCCAATTAATAGATCTATTATTAAAATACAGCTCAATCTAGTTACTCAACCAGTTCTCAAACAAATTGTTCAACCTACATTGCAATAAAGGCAGAAAAAAAAACTAATGACTTTAACCACTATAAACCATGGTCACAAAGTTGTAAAAAGGTAAAGAAAAAAAAAACCTCCAATTGGAACAGATTTAGGATTTTTGTCAAGTAAGAAAACATGAACTAAGATAATACCTCTTTTGCAACCAGATACCACGCAAAGCAGATTATGGTGTGGATCATAGTGAGTGCTTGATCTAGAATGAGCCATATTCATCCAGAAGTTAATCGATGCCAAAGTTTTGATCCCTAGAAACGCAGGCTACATCACAAAGAAAGTCAACCACAATTACATATGTCCATATGCAACCTAACTCAAAGATCTGGTCTCATACTAGGAAAATAACAAAGGAAAATGAAGGCTGAGCAGAACCATCTGGATGTCTTCTGTCAGAGTCTCCAACGGACACCTTTCATTTCTTTCCGTGTTCATGATGGGAACCTGTGGATGCAGTCAGCTCATTTTGTCACACATAAACAAGGTTATTTCTTAGATTCATGATTGCAAAGAAATTTCAGAACAACTTCAGCCATTTGTACTACATGTGCTAAATGATTCATATTAAAAATATTTCATGGTTCCAACCTGAGCTACATATAGTTCACCAGGGATATCCGAGTTAGCCAAGTCTGAATCTTCTGAACAGACTTGTGCCTCAAAAGAGCTACCAACATCCAAATTTTGGAGATGCTTCTTGCAAGAGGTAATAAATGTAGAGAATGGTATTGGTACCTATAATCAGATTTAAATACGCCAAGCTAAGGAAGCTAGTCTGTGAAAACCATGAACATGATGTGCATAGATATATGTGATTTATAATATTAAAAAGCAATTGAGAGAGAGAGAAGGAAGGGGGATCATACCCTCTCATGACTTCTAATATCACCGTAGAAAATTCGCCCTGATCTTGACAGCATAGCCTCTAAGACAGAAGACCCAACACTTTCCTGCAGTTATTTTACCATCTTTCACATAACATTGCACTATTGTGAACTAAGGATAAAGTGTCGTGTAAAAAAGATGGCCGCCCATGAAAGTTCCTACTTTACTAGAAATTGTCATCTACTTTTGGATCTCCTAAAATAGATCATAGCAGGCAGTACCCACAGGTCATTTTACCCATGTTTACATAGAAAATGTGACGTGTCAACTGAAGTGTTGAGAAAAGAAAGATTGCAATTTCAATCAAGATAATAATAAAACCTGTTCGTCCCATGGCATCCAGTCTTTTTCAAAAAAAGCCTCACACAAAATCTAGCACTTACATTCAAATTGCCTATGAGTCCCTCAGCAGTCGCCCATAATTTTTACAGGTGTGAAACTTGTGAAGGCACATCCTTAAAAGTGTAAGAAAAACACAGAAAATGTCTTTCCAATAGGACTCCAGCCAGTGTACATTCCCTCATCAAATATTTACAACAACATTTATGAAAACATTAGGCTGCCACCCTAACATTGTAAAACAATGGATTTTCAGAATTAGCATATCGAAATATCACATCAAAGTGAAGCCGTTATTCTGCAGCATTAATCTGGAAGTTTCATTAGTGCTGGAGAAGTTGTTTCAGTAATTTAGTTTGGCAAGAAATTTTTGCAACCAACTCGAGGCCTGAGATCACATATAGCGATGGAGGTACTGATCCACACAAACAGACCCTCTTGAACCAATCTGATACTTCCAGTTGTAACTAAACGTTCTTAAACTCTTAATCATCGTATCAGCAAACAGATCAACAACCAACAAACACTTATCCTGAGTTCTTTGTGCTCTTATCACAAACCAAACCCCTATAAGAATACTGTCATTACAGAGTTATCACCGAACGTGTTGTTCATTCATCTGCTGTCAGTACCAGCTATTTTCTAGAATACACAAGTAATTTGCACCCAACCCGCATCTTATACAACAAACCGACAGAATTACCCAACCATAAAACCGAAACATCTCCAATCATTCTGACCTCTCGAAGTTCATATTAATAAAAAAAGACAATTTTCTTTAAAATATTCAAGATTTTATTCGGAGACAGAGAGTAGTTATGAAATGGCAAAGCAGCAAGAGAGTATTAACCTCCAAGTAGTCAAGACCTCCATCTGAAGGGTTCCACCGTGAGATGGCCTTCCAATCCTTAACAGCGCCGTGAAAGACCTACAAAGAGGGCAAAAATAGGACCGAGATCATTTTCGTGAAGAGGTGAAAAGGAAGAGTTCTGAAATCAAAACACGAGAAGGAAACTACGGAAGAACGATTGGGAGGCAGATCGAGTACCGCGGCAACATTGGCGGGTTCGATCTTGGAGGAGAATTCATCGGGGGAGGGGAGCCCTTCGAAGCGGCGGACGCGGAGAGACGACTCCATTTGATTCATGGTCGGAGTGGAGAGCGAGGTTTTGGGGGTGCAAAACAAACAGGAGATGACGCTAGTAATTGAATCTTATAACCCGTTAAGCAATCTTGACCCGACCCGATAACTGCGCGTGGATCCAATATCTCCAAAAACTTGTCTTTATCGGATCGGGCATATGACAATGCAACAGGAAACGACGGAACTCGATCCGTTTAAGACAACCCAATGGGTTGACGGGTCGGATTCTATCTTTGTCTGAAATACTTGATCGATAATTGAAGTGCACAATTATAATTAGCTAATAACTCTTTTACTTGCAAAAAATAAAGATGGGAAATTAAGTAATTTTAGCTGAGATTTACTCAAATATATACAGTAATTTCATTCATTACACACTTAATTAAATATATATATTTTTTGATAAATATAACCTGTAAGATACAGAAATCAAATTATCATCATATTTAAGTCTTGATGGCTATCTATATTCATGATTTATGTTCTTCATTTTTTTTTTTGTGTGACATTCATGCCAAATTTCTCAATTAAGCTCAGTTTAACTCTACATTTTTTATCAGATAAATCTTTCTTTTCTACCTTAGCTTCTAATTCACCTTTGCAGAATGCAGATGATGAATCAGGGAGACTTAATTGTCATTTGCTGAATCTTGAAGCCTCACAAGAGCAGTTCCTGTTGGAGCTTCAAAGCCATCACTTCAGGATGAACACAGTATCATCTCTTGTTCTTTGAGGGGTTGGGTTATCTGCTAATAAATTGTTGATTAGATCTCACAATCTAATTAGCTTTATGTTGTCAAGATACTCTCAAATGAAAAGCTTCATGGATACTCACAAAGATCCTGCACATCAAATCAAACTTAATCTCTTCATTGTCAGCCTGAAACAAGAAATTATATTCACCTGTCAAAAAAAGGTAGATCAGCTGAGGGTTGCTTCTGTTGCAGTATGTATGTATGTAGATTCAAGAAATAATAATAAGATTGTCCTTTATATTCATGCAAAAGCATCAAACTAAGTGTTTTCATCATACTCATCTTTTGCATTTAGGATGAGGCTGATCTTGCAAACATGATATGGAGAAAAGTGCAGGAAGAGAAAAATACTGGGAGAAGCAGGGGAAGAAAGAATGATTTAGACATTAAAAAAAAATTAATAGTTTCCTATTTTATACTTCAAATATTGACTCAATAATAATGCATTAGACTTATTGAAGATTCGAAATCTTATCTAATAAATTTGTAAGATTTATTGATAAAAACTTTCTATTATCGTAAAATTATCGGATCAAATCCCATCTTTATCATTTAATATTTGTATAAAAAATAAATATAATAAAATATAGATCCCTATTGCTGACTTGTGATGCTAAAATTAAACTATCATGGTTTACAAAATCTCACCTACCACATCTTTTAAAATCCTCTGCAAGTTTCTAATTGCTTCAGATGGAATTGGATGGTTTGCTGTATCTGTTCACAGAGAAAAAGTTTAGTACTAATCTTCCCTTACAAATGGTTCTACAGCACTTTTAACATTGATATATTCACTGCTTGGAGATGGATAGCTAATTACTTCAGTGAACAGCAGAATTTTAGCTGACATGATTAAGGTCCTGCCTGATGATGGCAAATCCTCACCTACCTCTAACCCATTGCAGGTTGATAGAAAAGGATTTCTACCAATTCTTTTGTCAGAATCTCTAGCCAAAATGAGTGACTGCAAGGTGTACCTAAATAAAGAACCATATTTATAGTTGGTGGAGTCAAAAAAAAGATTTGACTGATGAAGTGTTCATGATATAATTTCAATTTGAAGAATATATTGATTTAAATTGGGATATACACTGCAAGAACCAAATCTCCATCTTGTAACAACTGGACAATCAGTTCATTATGAAAATATGTAATTAGAAATATGTTTATTTGCAGGAAAAATTGAATAAAAGTTGCTTTGAGGATAAGTTTACTGGCAGGATGCATTTGAATAATTAATAAGAAATTCATATTTGAAAATTCTTTTGCCTTGATAAAAAACATTATTAAAGATTAGAAATTCATAGATCTATATATTTCATGTGTAATTTGAGGTTTTGAGAGGTGAGGTGGAAGAAAAAAAAAAAGAAATTCAACTATTTGAGAGAAAATCTGATGGAATATATGAGGATTTTGGATTTGAATTTGGATTTAAATTGAGTTAAGAAGGAATTTTTTTTCTTTTTTATGATGAAGAATGAATATAAGTAAAGAGTCTGGAACTAAGTAAATCTTCTATTTATTATTCTTGACTTTATGTTCTATTTTGTTGGTTGTACTAATTATTCCTTCAATATTAAAGATTTCTTCTCTATGAGAAATGTGTTGACCCTTTTGTTACAATAATTAAATTGGTTGTCCAGAGATGAGGATGTATGGGAAACTTGAGCATCTCAAGATAGCAAGGTAACAACATTCCTTCCCCAGTAGAACAAAAGCTTATCAATTGACTGTTTGTTGAAAGAATACAAAGAAAGACTACAAGAATGACTTGTGGGGAAATCAAAGTGAGGCATCTGAGTGTCTTTAAAGCAAAAGTAACTTGAGGATGTAACCTCTCTCATGAACTTTAGACACCTGTTTTAACCTTAGAGATGGAGTACACACCAACACAAGTGTAGCCAGTGCTTTCAACTCCTATTTCTCTTTCACAAGGCTCCCTCTCACTTTGCTTTTCTCTCTCTTGGCCATAGAAAACATTGCTTCTTTTAACTTTATTTGCAATGCTTTCTTCATGTCAAAGTAATTGGCTTTGGTGAGAAGATTTGACTCATGTGTCCTCTCTTCTCATGTCTGATTTTTATATGGTGCATAGATAAAATGTCTAATATGATTCAGATTCTTCTCTGTCAATCACCCTACCAAAAACTATCTTTCTGGCTTTTGATCTTACACTGCAAGCTAGTAAAACACCTCCATGCTTATGCAAGCAATGCACTTCCAACTAGCCAATGATGTGTGCCATTCATGGTATAGGATATGATCATACTTAATTAAATATTTACAGCAATTATTTGTCATTTCACTCATTTTCATAATAATAATAACATTATTATCAAACATTTGATCAATCAACAGAGTCTGCCATATTTCTATCAAATTAATCATAAAAATAATCACAATTCTTGCAAAAAATCTGAAACAGTACGTTTATTAAATCAAATCACACCAAACAGTACGTTTCTGCATACTTTCTCGATCCAGAAATGACACGAAGCTTCCTCAGAGTTCAAACATGGAGTTAATGCCGATGCGTCGTCTCCTTCTCTCTTCTTTTCCTGCACTCACGCGGAAAGAATAATCTCGACTCCTCGCGAATCTCCGCGTCGAGATAGGCCGTCCCACGACTTGAGTCACGGTTCCATTATTCGCCGGAGTGCCACCGTCCCCGTGGCGGTCAACTCCTCGCGTCGAAAACCGCTGTGTCGGAAATAACGGTTGCCGTACTCACGTTACGAACGTGAGTACCACAAGAGATTATGAATCCCGGGGGCCCGCGACTTGGGTCACGAGCGTGCGCACTCTCTTAAAAACGTTATATTGGAAATAACGGTTTATGTAGTCACGTTATAAACGTGAATGACTAAAGCAGGACCATCGCGGTCGTCGGGATACGATTTTGGTCACGAGTGAGCATAATGACGTATCAATCCTCTACGCTTCCGTTATTCACTGAAATACCATCGATCGAGGACATCTACAGGATCGCTTCCCTGATTTGCCCCTCACGTGTCATGGGCTATGCTGGTGAAAAGCTCGTTAATGGAGGGGTAAAATGGTACATTAATCTATTCTATTCTGAGGTTTCGTGTCCGCGATGAAAAATCTGGTGGACGGCTGCGCGCCGCCTCATCCGGGCGGATGAGACACGTGTCATTATCGGAAGGAAATTTAATGCCGAGCCGCGGAATTCGCCTCACGTCTCGATTTACTGATCTACCCCTCACGTGTCTAACGAGAAGTTATGGATAATTAGGAGGATAATTAGTTAATTAAGTCATCGATTAGATCTATTTCGGACATTTTGCGTCTTACATTTATACATAGTGGACGGTTGTGCGTCACCGGTAGTACCAAGAATGGACACGCGCCATGATCAGAGGGGAAGTTCGTGCCGCTCGGCGAAGTCCGCCACGTAGCGGAGCTAAAAGCGATGGGTTTTTTCCATGCCTTTTTAAACCACTCCGTTCCTTCGGACCCCGAACTGTTCGACCTCAGTCACCGGAATCAATGGAGGAAATCGCATCTCTGGCGCCGACCCTCGCTGGAATATCGACGGGGTGTGTCTCATCGCGTCGGTGACCTCGGAGATCGCCGTTTTGTGGTTGAAATAGGTGAATCCTTGCGGACGTGAGGTGAGATGGCGGAGTTCTTTTGACTGCTGAACGAGTTCTTGGTCGCAGTGCGTCTTCCAGCTTCTTCGTGTCGAAAAATTAGTTCTTTCGTGTTTCTTGTTTTAGGTGGTCCTCGGATTCGGTCATTTCTTCCTGGTGTTCGGGTTATAGGCTGCGATTTTTGATAGGGTTCGGCAGTGGTAGGAGATGGCGTGACTGGAGCGGTGCGCGGAGGAGGAAAGGTGGGGTTTTGGTGGGGATCGCTTCAGCGATGCCGTTCCAGATGAAGGTTCGGCCGATCGATTCGGAAGGGGCGATCGCTTTCGCGCCGAGAAGCGACCCGTGGAAGGCCGCGGCCAAGTCGAGGCTGAAGCGGCTCCTCGAGCGGCAGTTTCCGAGCGTCCTGAGGCCCTCCCTGGCCGAGAAGCTCGCTGGCTCCGGAGACTGGAGGGAGAAGGAGAGGGAGGAGGACGGTGGCGACGTCGAGCCGAGCTCGGTGTGCTTGGATACGATGGTCCTCAGCTTCATTGAGAACGGTAACCACGAGAAGCCGCCGCGGGGCCGTTGCAACTGCTTCAACGCCAGCTTCGACGACAGCTCCGACGACGGCTTCGATGCCCGCGATGGCGATGCCTCGGGCTCCTCCTCTCCCACGGGAGACGCGGCCGAGTCAATCGAGGTAGTTTCTTGCTCGAAAGTTTCGATTTTGGGAGTTTCCTACTCGAATTCAAACGCGTCTCGGCAATTTGAGCAGGGTTTGGTACCCTGCGCGAGCGTAGCGGAGCGAAATCTCTTGGCGGATGCGTCAAAGATCCTCGAGAAGGCGAGGAACTCGAAGAACAAGGACGTTTGCCGAAGGATGGTGGTCGACGGGCTTCGATCCCTCGGCTACGATGCCGCAATTTGCAAGTCACGGTGGGATAAAAGTCCCTCCTTCCCGGCCGGTATCGTTTCACTTTTCCTCCGATTTCTTACCTTCCCAATCCTTTCCTCTCTCCTTCATCGCCATTTGACGTGTGGATCGCGCGGCAGGGGAGTACGAGTACATCGACGTGGTCGTCGACGGCGGTGACCGCCTCCTTGTGGACGTGGACTTCAAATCGGAGTTCGAGGTGGCGCGGCCCAGCAAGTCGTACCGCGCGGTCCTCCATCACCTGCCGTCCGTGTTCGTCGGACGACCCGAGCGGCTACAGTCGATCGTCGCCCTCGCGTCGGAAGCGGGGCGGCAGAGCCTGAAGAAGAAGGGCCTCCATGTTCCGCCGTGGAGGCAGCCCGAGTACACGAGGGCCAAGTGGCTTTCCCCCTACCAGCGGACGACCGCCATGGAAGCCAAGGAGGAGTCGGCGAGCGGAGGGGTGAAGAGCGGCCGCGGCAGCGGCATAATCCCCTGTTCGATCTCGGCCGTCAATTTTTCTGGCGAGTTCGAGGAATCCGGCGTCGGAAAGTTGGGGGATGACAGCCCTGTTGCGACGGCAGTAGCAAAGAAGAAGACCGAGGTGGCAGCTTCGCCATGGCGGCCGTCGCCAGCGAGGCCGACGGCAGCAGGGGTTAAGGCCATCACCGGCCTTGCTTTGGTCCTCTAAAGAGTAACGAAGGAAGCAAAGAAGCGTTTTTACCTCTTTCTTTGTTCAGTGAGTAATATGTATAATTTTGCCCCCTTTTTTTGCCCATATAAAAGGATTTTGTGAGAGTTGATAAGAAGAGGAACTCTGCATCTGTAGAATACTGCAATTATATGGAATCTGGACATCCTAATATCTAACAATTAATTTGAGCATAGCAAAAGAACAGACTATGCTTGTAAGAGATGGAAAGAAGAATAATTTTGCTATCTCTTCAATATGCTAGAAATTATTTGGAGGATGGTGAAAGATTAGAGTTGAAATATATGATCATGGTTTCAGTTGTAAGAGTTGAGGAGATGATATCTGCCTCTGATGTTCTAATGAAACAAAACTTGATGGATTATTACTCTTAAGAAGGATTTATGAAAGATCATAATTCTGTAAACTCTTTACATTCAGCTGTTACAGTGTGTCTCTAAGAATTCAAAACATTCAAGTCCATAAAACCTTTATGTTCTTATAAATCATATGAGACCAAACCAATTATCACAAAATATTTTACTGTGGCATCTAAAGAAGGAAAAATTGCATGGTTTTATTACAGTTTTGATTTCCTAAACATGAAGAGATTGTGTAAGAATATATGAAAAGGACTTCATATAGAAAGTGATGCACACATCTTAGCACTTCTTATCCATAAAATATTCATCACAGTTTTCTCTGCTGTAAGCTTTGTGACAGCAACTGAGATTATTGTACTGATCGAAGCATTCCCTGTAGAACTTGGGGTTGTCTTCTCGGGTCGCAGAAGCCATGGCAGTGGTGGTCTCTCCGAGGGGAGCATGACCAAGAAGGGCACACAAAGTAAAGCTCTCTCTCTCTCTCTCTCTCCCAAGCCCCGAGACGCCCAACTCTGAGAGCACAAAAGCAAAGGGAAAGGAAGCCTCGTGCCGTCTCGATTCGAGTGGTGGTGGCAGGAGAGACACCGCCATGAGGACTACGTGGGATCTACTTTTCTTAGCTGCCTCCGGCTTTCACTGTGCTAATATTCTAAGGGGTTCTCTGTTTCCTGTGGACTGCTATGACTTCGAGACTTGCAACTCTGCTTTCCCTTTCACTTTGGGACGTTGGGAGGCAACCATCCCTGCCTTCGAGGACTTGCAGCAAAGTTGCAGTGGCTCCCAATTCAAAGGCTCAGTGCCACACCATGCACACCATAGTTTAATGTAAATGTTGCTTGCATTTTGTTAGAGATTATTACAAGAGGAAAGCCTCCAAATTTTCATCTCTTAATCCTAAATGATACCAATTGTTGATTTCATTTTATTTTGATCCACATTCTATCCATTAATTAAATTTCATGATTTTTTAATTTTTTATTTAACCATTATTTTATGTTCCCAAATTAGTTCCAAGAGGAGAGAGATGTATTGAGGTCTATGAACTTAATTTTATGCATGAAGTTAAGTTTTAATTCATTTTCTAGTACATTATTTTATCGTTGAGACGTTTCGTCTTCATCATATTTTTTTTTTCAAATATTCTTAGGATATTATCTTAGGATAAAAATTTGCAGAAAAAATAACTTCAGACAGCTTTGGATTATTAAGAAAATTTATTAGTATTTTAATCAGATTTAATATTTATGTGTTTGGGTTTGGTGCAAAGATAGAGATGAGTAACAACAACAGCAGTGATGATACTAGTAATTATGCATTGCTTTCAGGAAAGCAACTTCCCACCCTCTGCCATCCTTGCATTCCTCAGTGTTGTTGAGGTCATTATAGTTTCTGGGCCTCCTTTATTAAAGTCTCATCAATTTTGAAGACAGTGCTGCAAAAATCTTATGGAAAGCAAAGGAAAGCAGAGCTCTAAAGTTGTCATTGTTTGATTCCCTGCCAACAGCAAGAATTGCAACACCTAAAGCTTCACCTGGTTTCCTACCTAAAAAGAATACTGTTCTTAGTGTACTATTCTCAGTAATCATTTCTGCAGCATTTGTCAGCTATGAAAGAAAATTCTGGAGACTGTGGCATAGAAACAATGATGAACATTTGTTCAGGTAATCATTCTGGTGCCAAGGCAGGTTAACCATTGTTTTGATTCTAATCTCCTAAATATATATATTTTACTTCCTTCTTTCCTTTAATTTTTCCCTTTGTGCATGAATTCTTTTTAGAAAATTTTCTTTCTTTCTTTCTTTCTTTTGAACTTTTAAGTGTAATCAAACAAAGCATAGAATTATCAACATTTGTAGTTATATGTGTGTCTAAATCTAAATTTCAGCATAATCATAAGTTCATCAGTGCTTTCTTTGTAAGATTTCAGAGGAGCAAAGTGTCTCAGCTCAGCTCAGTATAAGCAATTTATGTTCTGCAAGACAAACATCAGCAGCAATTTATGTTTATAAGATGATACTTAATGTGATAAATCTCATCATTCTATTGCAACTTCACTACGATTACAATTAACTGTGTATTTTCTTGTGGAAGATGGTCTAAACCTATGAAATCATTCTATTAGATGAGATTCCCTGCAAGCTAAGACTAAAACTTGATGTGGGTTATGGCTCAGTTCTATATATCCTCACCAAGCTAGTCATGAAATCAATGCAGGAACCAAAAAGAGATTAAGTCTCTTGATGCCATTAATCTTTGCAGCTTTAAGCATCTCAAAGCTGATCATAGTGTTATCTACATGAATGACCACAAAATGATTTGATTGATGAAAACCCATTCCACAAAGTGACCTCCAGGCAAAAGGTACAAGACTTCAAGACAGACAAGTTGAGACTCATGGCAGAAGATGTCCTTGATCATATATATATATGCTCATTCTTCTTATGAACAGAGGCTATGATTCAGTGGCCCTAACCCTAAGTTTTTACATGTGTATCAGAAAATTGTTCCATCACTCCCACTGCTATCCCTTTCTGCATTACCTTGATACAGCTAATTGTTGTCCAGATTATAATGCTTGAGTTTACTGTTTGTTATATAGTTTTAGATCAGAAATTATCAGGCTTACTGGCTGGAGAAGAAGGTATGAGAGTTAGAATACACCTCTAATTACATGATCCACTGGGGGAGTTAAGAAGAAAGAAAAAAAAAAAAATATATATAGCCCACAAACATCTAATAATAATCCTATGTCCTAAAAACATGCACATATTAGTCAATAAAAAATTTCTTCAGTAATATTTGGATTAACTCAGTTGAAAATTCATCTTCAATCTAACAAATATCATCATGTTACTCAATAAGATTTATTGGTTCTGTTTAATAGATATCTGTAGAATCTTCTGATCATAAGCCACTTTATCCTATCCTAAAACTGGTTCTATCACACTGCAGGGTTTTTAGTGGATGTTTCAGATTGCTGACAAAAAAAATATTCTTTTTGGATAAAATTTCTTGTGATTTTCCACTCAATAACATCTCTCTCTCTCTCTCTCTCTCTCTCTCTCTCTCTCTCTGAGTTTTTTAGCTGCAGTTTGGAACTTCTTTTGTCTTGATCAATGATGGTAAAAGGTCAGCTGAAATGAATGTTAGGTGTGCAGATTATAAGCATCAAAATATCAACAGAGGTGGTTGGAGATTGATGACTAATAAGATGAAATAGTCAGAACTGAAAGCAATGTTGCCTTGAGACAGATCCCTGTTTTTGATGGACATATCTATCCATCAAAAACTTATCTGAAGAGCTTACCGCCATTGATAACCCGAGACCATCGAAAGTCTCATGCGAGAAGGTCAACGTTTTGTATGGATCATATGCATATTGTCAATGCTACACCATTATGTTCTTCACATGTCGCTATCAAGGAAAACAAATTGGAATTTTTGTCCTCATTCTGATTCTTGCTTTTAGACGAACCAAACCAACGGGTGATTTCATTATTGTAGTAAAGATACAGAGTTGCCACTCGACTGATGAAGTGAAGAATTATTCTGGTGAAGAACACCAAGAACACAAGCACTACAACCACAAATCATGGAGGTTCGATCAACTGGAGACTGACAACAGGCTCTGCGCCTGCTTCTCGTACCTGAAACCATCGCTCTTGGAAGAGTCTGCAGCCCAGATGAAGATGCCACCGAGCTTGTCTTGCTTCTTGAGAGTTCTACATGCCCTGAAGAATCCATTCTGTGGTGACAGACCGCCAGGGTTCTTCTCAGTGGAGATACTTGCGAGGATTCTTCCTCCCCTGTAGTTGGACTTCTGCTGATCGAAGTGGCTCAGAAACTGAGAGACCGTCGTCCCCGCGTCATACGCATAGAACTGGAAGTTGACGTAGTCGATGACCTGACCATACTTCTTCCACAGAGCCAAGTAATGCCGCTGCACCTCATCGTCGTCGAAGGGCGCGATGGAGGCGAAGGATATGACTCCGCTCCGCTTCAGCCTCGTCACCAGCCGCCCTACGCACTCCGCGAAGGTGTCGGGGTCGGCCAAGAAGTGCTCGTAGTCGACGTCGATGCCGTCCAGGTGGTACTGCTTGATGATGCCGGTGAGGGAAGCGACGGCGTTGTCTACCCAGGAGTCGATAGAGGAAGGGGTGAAGTTGGCGAAGCGGCCGCCGACGGTGTCGCCACCGAGGCTGACCGCGAGGCGCACGTTCGGGTGGCTGCTCTTGATGGCGGCGGCACGCGCGGGGGACAGGTTCTGGCTGTCCCAGAAGATGTTGAACTTGCCATTGGTGGGGGAGGGGGAGCCGACGGAGGTGTAGTCGATGGCGAAGGCGAGGATGAAGTGGAACTGTACGCCGGGGTCGACGGGGACGTCGGAGAAGCGGACGCCGTTGAATAGGGCACCGATGTACTCCCTGAAGAGGTTGGAGCTCGAGGCGGCGGAAGGTGGCAGTAAGAGGAGAGCTTGGAGGAGGAGGAAGAAGAGAGACAAGACAGCGAAGGAAGCCATTAGATTCCTGGCTGCGACCATGTGACGCGGTCACTACTTATACGCGACCACTCGGTGTGCTTAGTCGGATCCGGATCCTCTCGGATCCGGACCCGATATCCAAATATATTGCATAAATATGCTTGAGACTTGCATGTGATCCATTATACTATGCTAATGAGATTATATTTTTCTTAGAGGAGTAGAAACAAAATCATCGATCATTTAAAATGTCGAATAGATTATGCAGCCGGCAAAGCTTGTGGGATCAATTTTTGGCTTCGTGATGATGACTTGTGAAGGACAGACAAACTGTGTGCGCCAAACTTGATAGGGATGTTATCGGGTCGGATACAATATGCCCACAGATCCGAATCCGGGTTGGCTTTCGAGCCTGTGTCATGCCACTGATTAAGGATTTCCCACGACAGTCATACGTGATTGGTTGAGGCACCGCTGACCCTGTGCTGTGGTTGGGAGAACACAGCGTCCACTCGACGCATCCGAGCGTGTAACATCTTGAATGCGGATTCGGTGGAACTTGATGTTTGACGGCACTCGGTCAATGGGTGGTGGATGATTACATCAGTCCCACGACAGTCGATCATTATCTCACGTAAGAGTATGAGAGGGAGGTCGTGATGATTTATGGAACCAAAAAAGAATATAGATTATAGATTGAGGAACAAGAAAATATAATCTAACAGATGGAGGCAATAATATCACATCACATGTTTGATTAGACTACATTATGTCAAATTGGATTAAGAAAAAATTAAAATGATTGTGTTAAATGTAAATAAAGATTAGAAAAGAATCACCTCATGCCTTGAGATTCCTCTTTCTCAGTCAAAATCTAACAACCAGTCCAGGGGTTGACTATAATATGGCCAAGGAAGTCAGAGTTCTTATCCACACCCATCCCACAGTTGCCATATCAGACTTGTCCTCCTTGGAACGTTCAACATCCAGAAACAAAATCTATCTCATCTCCCGATTCTAATGCCACGACTGAATCATGATCTCTGTATTTTGCAGAGCATGGGGTTGACTTACAGATAATTTCTAGATCCTGTCATTTTCCATTATCAAAGGGGTTGACTGGCTGATGAGAAGATCTTGATTTCCACTGTACATGCACTTCCAATAATCCACAGCCAAGTGAAATGAAAACAAACTCTAATTGCAATTTACTTTTATATAAATCACCTTTTATTACATAAAACTTATGACATATGGCCTATGAACTGTATGTCTCAAAAGAGAACTTCAACCACAATTGGAGGAGGTATAGCTCGCAGCATATGCTTGAAAGGCAATCTTTAATTAGCAGCCTTCAAGTTCTAAAAAATAAGAAAGCCGCAAAATGAGACCTGTAGAAAAGCTGAAAAGAAAAAAAAGAGAAATGGATGTGGATATTCCTAGAACATTATTCATTCAAGTCCCTGTTAATGCAAGCATAAGTCTAACATAATCATCTATCAGAGGCAATTGGAGAGTCAGAGCATTTACGATCAAATTATAGTTTCTATGATATCCTAAACCTTCCAATTCTATGACAATTTCCTGTTTGGGTGTTTTCTGTCTTCGGATTCTTTTCCCATCATAGCAAACTATGACCACATGTTAACAATGCAACCCAAAGAAAACAAAAGTAATTCATTTATTTTGGATATCAGTGGATTGTAGGAAATTATATGAAATTACAGACAAGCATCAAGATAAAACAAGCTAAATGTTGAGATTTGAAGGTAATTCCTTTCTTAACATAACTTATTGCTAGCTTCAAGACTGAAATTAACCAGCAAATAACATCATTCTTTTGCCAGCAAACACCTACCACAGCACCAAGCAACAAAAATATCTCAATGATCAGTGTTGTAGTAACTTAGCAACACCAGAAGTTCTTGTTACCTTAAACTTGCACTGTGAATTATTCATTGGTTGTTGTTCTTGCGAGCAACTTGTCGGGCCATCTCCCTGAGTTCCTCTGGTGAAGGAGGGCGAGGACCCTCGGGCGGATAAACTACATAAGAACGCTGCATAAAGCTCATTATTAGTAACACTTTCTGTTATGGTTAAATAGAGAATTTCTCCTGAGTTCACAAAACAAAAAGAGAACCACCATCAAAACGACTGGAATGGTAATCAGATCAAGAAGTTTAACCGAGTAGCCAGACTAATCTCATGTTTTCTGCAATAAGTTTATAAAATAAGCTATACACTACTTAGTTTTGCCAATATATTCATACTTTTGTCAAAATGCAGTAAGTATTAAACATTCTAAAAGCTACCCGAATAGTTCAAAATGCCTCTTGCTTTAACAGGTCAAACAATTATGGCCATCGGATTGGGAATTATCTCAAGTAACAAAGTTCAGGCGAAATAAGTTTATTGATGCACAAATGCAGCAGAGGTAAATAGCAAGAAAGAAACAAAACGTATGGGATCTCCATTAAATCAACAATTATCAAAATGGTTGTTCTCCTATTTCTTAGATAATGGATACAGTAATGATTTCACCAGTTGCAACCTTTAACTATTCTAGCAAATATGCTATGGGTTTTAACCAAGAATAAGTGGTGCTTGATCAAAAGTAAGACACATGACTATCTAAATATCAAATGGGTGAAGATTCAGGACTCATCCAAGGCATTCAAGACAACCAAGTAGCTGATATTGGTTGATACCAAGATTTGTACAAGCCACAAAATCTCTGCTGCCATTTGACTTGAGATATATATTTGGTTCAAGAAGATGAGACACACTAACAGACCACTGTCTCATTATCAAAAAATTAAACACATGAATTAAATGATATGGTGCAAATGTAAATTAATTCACAATCTAACTGATGATTAACTGTTAATATTCACTGTCCTTCCATTTATTTTTCATTGAAACTTTGTAATTTAATAAGCGGGAAAAAAAATTAAGTCTCATACATTGTATGATTTAGTCAGAAAATCCTCACTGCTCAAACCAAGCATCACTGAGATGATGAAGTACCACAATAACAGGAGAAAGAATTTGTTTATATCATTGAAAAGGCCAGAAGAAAGAAATGTATTGAAAATGGGTACATGAGTCCAAGTGCCATCTATGATGGCAGAGTAAATTCTGGATTTGGAATGATTAGATACACAATCTAAAGTGCAGAAAAATGTTTAAGAAATTTGCATTTTAAAAAATGATTCTTCATCACATAAACCTGTTGTGTATGAATAGAGAATAAGCCACATTATCCGGTTAATATGATGAACAATACAAGAAGCTCGACAGTCACTCATCAACACATTCACATTTAACAATATTGTGAAACCTTAAACCACAACTAATCAAAGAACAAAAGATAGGTGAATTTGTGAGAATTGTCATGTAGCATTAGTCTTTACCTCACAAAATCTCAGATCTCAGACCTTCAATCAGCTTATTTGTTCACCCATGAGAATATTCAATTTTTGTTCCCCGTAGAGCAACCGAAGGGTGTAAGCTAGAATGGATAGTTGTCTAGCTTGATTGACCTGGAAAAGGTTGAACAGAATGGGGCCACCAGTCAAATTTGTTTAGAATGTTTACACCTTGGAACCAAAAGGTGCCATGACTCTTGATGCATATCCCAATTAATTTTCAAATTAGGATAGCCAAGGCCGAAAAAAGTTCATACAATTCATGGCCACGGGCAATTTCTGCATCGGTCTTGACCAGAAGTCGCAATAAATCGTCCAGAAAGAATTGTATGCTAGTGTACTGTTCCACATGATCGATAACCACTGATCCTTCGTAGCCACTTCCAGTTACTGTGATTCCCATTGGCATATAAACTCATGTTTGATATTTATTTATTGTTCTCAAAGCCCACTCTTTTAGGATGAAAATCGATTACTTGTACTTTTCAAAAGGAGAATTGAACACTCATGAACAATCGTCTTTTATTCCATTTGATACTTTCGAATAGGAAATTGAGAGCAAACAAGAATACAAAGAAATTGAGAGCAAAAATGAATACAAACAAGCAAAATCAAAGTACCGAGGCAGCATTCACAAAAATAATTTTTTTTTCGTGTATCCAAGCCGTTTCATAAACGATTGGAAGGCGAAATTAAGAGAGAAAACCTAAAGCCCTAAACGTTTCATGTCGAGGGGAAAGGCAAACACACACAAAATCAAGTAATCAGGAATCGAATTGGCAGAGAGAGATCACGAGCAAGAGTTTCCATATATCCCCTCACTACTCATAATCAGCCAAATATCTAAAAAAGGGGAGAGAGGCAGCAGGAGACGGGGTAAGAGCGTACGAAGGCCATGAGCTTGTGGAGGGTCTTGGAGTCTGTGGCGAAGCAATAGGTGGCAACGACGGGTACCGTCACGTACAGAGCGAACTTGCCGATCTCCAACAGCCCCCTCGACGACGTCCCTACCGACGACATCTCTCTCTCTCCTCGCTCCTTCCATCGCGAGCGCCACTCCTCGAGCGGACTTAAAGATGCCGACGGGGTTAGAACCAGCCAAGCCCGAGCTTCAAGATTCGTGCATTAGCCCTACGGACGGCGATTAAAAATGGTGATTGATAATATAAGCTCACATTTATTTCATCATTATTGTCATTAAATTATTAGACATAATCTCGTTTTGTACTGACAATAAAAAGAATTAAATACTTTTAGAACGCAACTTTTAATAATAATATCAATTTCTTTTTAAAAGAAAAATATTTCTCTCTCTCTCTCTCTCCCTCTTTCTAAAGAAAGCTTCTTTTTTTCCCTCTTCACATCCTTTTCGCTGTCTGTCTTTTCCTTTCTCTATATATGTATAGAAACAAGCACTCTGTTTCACCACCTACATCACACGGTTCCTCTTCCTCTTCCTCTTCCTCGGCCCCTTTGGATGCGATTTGAGTCGTCGGTGCCCGAAGCCGCCGCCCGCTTCGTGCAGCGTTCGCCTCGATCCAAACCTCCTGGCCGCTGACGCCGCCGTCATGGCGAGCCACCCGCCCCCGCCCCCGTCGGAGGGCCTAGGCGACGATTTCCTGGAGCAAATCCTCTCCATGCCCTCGTCCTTTGGCGGTGGGGATGACGCCTCGCTGGCCGCCGGGATGGCCCTCCATCGGAGCTCCGGCGATGGGTCCTCCGTCGCCGCCCGCGGGGGCGGGGCGTTCCCCCTGGGGCTGAGCCTGGAACAGGGGTCCTCGACCGGGAAGCGGCTCTTCGAGGGGCAGGACACGAAGATGGTGAGCGCATCGTCTCTTTTGTTTCGTCTTGTTTTCCCGTTGGATTTCTCCTTAATGTTGGGTGTGTAGAATCCTGCGCCTTCGTTTCCCAATTGGCAGTCTGGTGTTGGGGGTGAATTTGAGTTGGGAAGCTCACTGGGTGTGGCTGTGGAGCAGGAGAGGGATTCGATGCCGTTGGCGGGATTGTTCCCGCCGGGCTTTGGGCACATCCATCCTCATCAAATCCGGTCTAATCCTCCTCCGCAGGTGCGTTGGCTTCTAGAAACCTTAGATTTTGTTTATTCTATTTCTGATTTGGTTGGAAATTTAAATTCTTGAATGTCACTCATTGAAAACTTGAAAAAGTGGTTCTTTTATGCCATTGGGTTGCTAATGGAACGAAAATTTTGTGTTTTCTGGAAATGATTTAAGTGGTAGTTGTGTCAGCATAACGCTCATTTAGGAAGAATCTTGTTCGATGAAGGTGTCATCTGCTCAAACATGAAATACGCCCATCCGGAGTCTTTTATCTTTCCTTTGTGTTGGTGGTGGTGACTTCAAGTTTTGAAGGTGTTATGTTAAGGTTTAAATTGACTATCATTATGGACACATAAATTTACCAATTGATGTATAGTTGGGTTTTCTAGATTAAAAATCGATAAGGACAAAACAATATAGATTTTAGTATATTACTGTTAATTTGTTGCGATTGTCAATTGTGTTGGAGGATGAAACTTTTGAAGATATTTTCTCTCTTCAATTTCAAGTGTGAATGGCTAATATGAAAAAAAAAAGAACATTTTACTGGAGTGAGCTCTCATTTCAAAGATGCTAACTGGTGAGCTGTGTATTCTTCTTTGTACTCGAGTACCAAAGGGTAAAGAAAAAGAGAAGAGGAACTTATACTATTCGTCCAGTAGGAGCATATCAATCCATGCGCTTGCTTTGACACACTCTTCTCTCATGCGCTGCATGGCTAGAGGCTTATCATATGTGACATTCTTTGGAAAGTTCATATGTTTGACATGGTAATATATGCCTTTTGCGAGTTCTTTCTATCAATTGTTTTACAGGCTTTCCATGGACAAGTGAAACAAGGTGGAATCACTACAGTACCACAGCCTCCAGCCCCACGACCAAAGGTGCGAGCCAGGCGTGGCCAAGCCACAGATCCTCATAGCATTGCAGAGCGGGTAATGTTTGGCTATCTGGTACCTTTTTTGCAGCTCCCCATTTTTTCTGCATCAACATCTCTCCTATATTGAAATTAATTATTTTTAGTGAATCTCAGAAGGAAAACTTTACAATGATCTCCATTTTGTCATTCTGTCAGTGAGTTATTCAATTGACTATTTTTTAATCTGATTATGAGATTTGGGGAGTCAAATCTATACTCAAATGGGTTTTCTAGCCCTTGCTTATTCAGACCTGCAATCTGCACTAAATCTTTAATTGCTTAGGCAAGGTATGATCTTTTGTGCTGTTTTTCTAGCATGACCTGAAGTATCAATTGACTTGTTAAGCACCAGGATCCAAATATTACTTTTTCTCTTGTACTTTTTCTTGTTGTGGGATATGAAATCATTCTTCATTAGAGAACAACAGCATTTTATTAATATTGATCTACACTGTGTGGAAATTTTTTGATGCATACTGTCAGAAAATGTGCAAATAAGTGGATAAGCATTGGTCAATCATCTTTTATATTCCAACTGGATTTATTTTTTTAGTACACTCAACAAGAACAGCAATATCAAGCCATAAAGTGTTTATGATCTAGTTATATCTTGTCATTTTGTCCATTTTTTATTTTCATATTGCATGAAGGCATTTTGAATGGGCCTTTTGTGGTTGCAGCAACGGAGAGAAAGAATAGCAGAAAGACTAAGGGCTTTGCAGGAATTGGTCCCCAACACTAATAAGGTCAGTACCTTGCATATTATGTTATTAGAAAAATACAAAGCACGTAGAATTGTAACTATTTGTTTCTTTGCATGTTTAGAGGAATTAGCTTTGTTGTATCGAAATCTGATTTGGTTGCCTTGAGAAGAACTTAGCTTTGTTACCAACCCTTGGTGATTCATTTCCAGTGTTCATAAAGTAAAATAATGATTGGTTTTCATTATTCTAGTTATATGTTGGGGAGTTGAGAAAATTTTAGAGAACAGCATATGTCAACTATGCAACCAGGTGGTTGTATTCCGGGTGATTGATACTGGTTATGTCACCCTGTCCCACCAATATGGTACTGGTATACCAGGTGGCACAATGACCAGTACTGTCCGGCATAACTGAAAAATAAATAAAAGAACTGATTGGTAGCTAGCTATATGGTCTGATATCTGTCCGTAGGTAGACCAGCAAATGTGAGTCGGCATATACCTGTCTGCCTGGTATTTGGAAGAACATTTTTGTCTGGTCTTATTGTGACCGTAACTTAATTGGTTCTTTTATTGTTGACCCTGAGTTGCTTTGTTGGGATTACATTTTTATATTTTGCATGAAGTGAAGAGATATATCTGCTGATTGCAGATCCAAGTTATGCGGTAACATGGTAAAAGAACTCGGAATACATGTTAGTTAAATGAACTACATTTTTTAAGGATGGTATTCTTGCCATTTAGTTACCAGATTAATAAGATGGGTGAATCTCCAGAGATAAATGTAGAATATTTCTCTCTAAATTCGATTAATTACCTGTTTGTTAAAAGCGTGATTCTTATTGACAATGACTAAACATTTTTATCTTGTCTATGTACCAATAGTTTTATTTTACATATGCAGGCTGATAGAGCAGCCATGCTTGATGAGATTCTAGACTATGTAAAGTTTTTGAGGCTGCAAGTGAAGGTAATTGTTATCTGATTTGAATGAACAATATTTATGATATATAGTTCATTAGAAACAACAATGATGCTTATAGTTATGTCTTTAGTCTCTTTTCTGCTAGATTTATGTGTCAAACAGTTTTTACCTGCTAAGATTTCAAAACATTAAACATAACAAAATTTGATGTACTCTTACTGTTCCAGTTGCTTCACCCTTTTATTAAACTTAATGGCATTTTGACAAATTTGTAAGAATGTGATTAGCATTTCATTCAAGATGCTAAGCGAGGAATATTTTGAAAAGATACACCATTGCTGTAAATTTATAACCCACCTATTATAGGAGATCATAAGTCTCATGACTTGATGGTGACAAAGTTTAAAGCTGTAGCCCTAGCTTGTTTTTGCTGGCTTCCTTGTAAAACAATACATTTGCCTTAAATACTTTTTCTTATCAGGAAGTATCTCTCTCTCTCTCTTAAAGTAGCTCGTGGGATATTTGAGCTTCTCATAGACTATATATGTTTTAATTGTGTCAAACATCTAGATATCTCGGTCATTATTCTTGAGTCCACATTAAAGGATCATTATACGTTAACTGAATAATATTACCATCTTGTTTTGTTTGAGTGACTATAGCTTTGCAACGACAGTAAATTAATCAGAAGTGAAGTTAGTGATAGCTTGAATGAGTCAGAACCTCTATTTCTGTTCCAAAAAACAGCCATCTGCAGTAGATAGCATATTATTCTAGACTAACACATACTTAAAGTTAATTTTTATGATTTTGAAGCAACATAAAAGAGGATTTATTGTAAACTCTAGCCTAGATCTGCTGTATTAATTTCAGATACTCCATCTGCATCAGTTTTTGATGGTTGATGAAAAATACCCAAGCCAGGTGGAATAAATGTGAAGTTTACCTGATTTTTGGTAAATTTAAGAATTGCTTTGAGGCTCAAAACTTCTGTTTTGTGCTATTATTGTTTTTGTCTAGATCTTTTTCTTATTTGTATTTCTCCCAAGCCACACGATGTATGTCTTTCCTTGAACCTTACATTCAGTAATTCAAATAAGAGCATATTCTGAGATCTGAGAAGTTAACTAAGTGTTTCTTTTCAGATTTTGCATTTCTTTAGTAAATCTTTCTTGAAAGTGGATCTTTATTGTTTTTATTCACTAATGGCAGGTCCTAAGCATGAGCAGATTAGGTGGTGCAGGTGCTGTTGCCCAGCTGGTAGCTGATATTCCAGTGTCAGTTGAGGTAAGCTTAACACTCCATTTGGTGGATAAAATCATTGTTTTTAGGGACTACTATGGTCACTCTTAATATACATGTAAGTTGTTTCTGTGTATTTTCTTTATCTGCTGTTGATTCCTAGTTCAAATAGGTAAGTAGTAGCTGAAATTCATGTCCTATATAATATATTGCATGTGCATAGGTAGCTAACTCATGGATCGAATTTTTTTGAAAAAAATCTGAAGGTAAACGACTGCAGATTTTAGTGCTAATATCTTTTATTGTTGCACAGGATAATTGAATGTATAGTTTGTGCTTAGGAAAAAACTTGACTATGTTACATAAATGCTGGTATTAGATGTATGTGTATGAAATTTGAAGAGGAAACAGAGGGTAACAGGAAAATTTTGAACTAATTGGTGGAATTTAAATGTGAAAACAGGTTATTATTTAAGAACATATTGAAAGTTAAAAGGAATAAGAAAGTTAGAAGAAAACAATGTCAACATCCCATGGACATTAGTTGAAAGGTGGAGTAGAAAGAAAGGTACTGGTTGTACTAATTAAAGATATAATAAAGAATACCATCTAAAGTGGTTTGCTCCATGGAAGAACTAATAATGCATAGGCAATGTTAAGGTAAAGTGAATCAGTTCAATTAGTGGAAGCCTGGAATAACAAAAAAGGGGGCCAGATATATAGGGAAGATGATGACTTTTGATCATCCAGTGACACTTTCCTTAACGGAAGCTATATTTTGGAAAAAACTTCATGTAGTTGACCAGAGATAATTGGGAACAATGTATTGCTGTTGATGGTGCTTTTGCCATAATGTGCCACAAATTGAGGCATTGCATAAAAAGGCTCATAGGCATGCCTGAAATTGAGAAAATAGATTGAGTTGAGGCCAAACCTTTTTTTATCATGTGGCTTGAGCTCATGTGAATAGGGAGCTCGGCTGTGTGGTTTTTTTAGACAAGGAAGGAATGGATGCAAATGTGAGGAGTTTAGGAGTTGATGCAAAGAATTGCTTGCAGCTATGATTGATAAATTAAACTTGAGAATATGGAATGATTTCGTTTTTCTTTGACTCTGGTAGATTTTATGTCATTAAACCTTAATGGAGAGTTTAACCCCAAGCATTCTGCTGATATCTGAAGCATTTCTTATGTTTAAATAAAAGCCTTTTTAGTTTACTTATGGAGTACATACAGTCAGTTGGAATGTTGACTTCCAAATTTCAGCCCATCACACCGTTCCATATCTTTAAACCCTAGACCCTGCGAGCATGGGATGATGTTTTCTACAATTGTAAAGTGGCAAAGCACTTCCCAATTATCATGTTCTCATCCCATCATATATTCTACATTCCTGTTGACATTTTCTACATATTCACGATGATCATGCACAATTTTATAGAAGATACGTTATGTAGGTGGGTGTCCGATTAAACTGTCTTATAAATAGTTTGACCTGGTTGCATTATATACTTGTGAAGGGGGAAACTAGTGAGGGCGGGAGCACACAGCATATTTGGGAGAAGTGGTCAACAGATGGTACAGAACGGCAAGTTGCAAAACTTATGGAAGAAGATATTGGAGCTGCAATGCAATTCCTTCAATCCAAATCCCTCTGCATGATGCCAATTTCACTTGCCATGGCAATTCTCGACACACATCACCAGTCTGAATCCAAGACAGTCAAGCCTGAACCAAATACCCCTTCATAGGAATAAGCAATAATCAACAAGAGCTCTATAGCGACAGCAAATACGTGTCTCCATCAGTATGTAGAAACCAGCACTCTCCGACCTTCAACAGCATGTTGGATGTGACCTAAAAGGTCCTGTGTGTCGCGCAAGTGCCAGATGATGTCATTCTCCTGTTTACTTTCCCCTACTTTTGATGAAGGTGTTATTATTACAATCCCACGGTAAAGATTCTACTCGATTACCTAAATATCTCAATGTATCTCTAAGTGAAAGAGGTTAGCTGCCAAAGTGCTCACTTGCTCTTAATTGTTGTCGGGTACTGTAATGCACTAAGCTTATTACTTTTGGGTGGGGATTGATGTATTGTAGTGTAGTGGGCAGCATGCTTGATGAGTGTGGATTTACACACTTTTCATAGAAATGGAAAGCAAGTTTGACATGATCATTGATGATAATGATCGCGATGTTATATTTTTCTTTCGTGCACTCATTCTTGCTGTTAAGTGGTACTTGTCTCCTTAGTGGTTTGTGCTTTATTGGGGTGTGGCTTGCTGATCTAATGGATAGAGATCTTTTCCTCACCTTTCAACTTCATTTCATGTTTGAACTGGAGCCTACTGGCCATCTTGCCATCTGCACTCTTTGCTTTTCTTGTGTAGTGTATTTATTGACTGGTTGAGAAAAAATATATATAAAAGCACTATAGATATGATCTTTTATGACATGAATATATAGTAATTAAGAAATACCATGTAATATCAACATACTGAAAGTTCACTCTTCCTCCACATGATCTTCCTTTTGTCAAAGTGCTTCTCTCATGTCCCTAATTTGATAATAGAAAACTTCTGCTTGAGACTGGTTATTTGAACTATGGTTTAGAAAAATAGACAAGTCAAATTCCACTCTCTAAGTTAACCCCTTTCTCTTTTGTTATCTTTCTAAATGCAAGGTCTCCATTTATCTTCTAAGATTGAAGCATCATGCAATAGATGGGGAAAGAAAAGAAACAAATAACCTATTTTGATGAAGAATTCTAACAAAATAAAGTAATCAAATTTACAAATAATAAGTATATTTTGTATATATATATATATATGATTGTCATCTCATGATCATCATGACTAGCCGAAAGCCTGCTTTGATTTGAGATCAAAACACATGGCCCGTTTAAAGCCTGTTTTACTCTCTCTCTCTCTCTCTCTCTCTCTCTCTCTCTCTCTCTTTTGCACTACAGAAAAACTAATTAAGGCTGACTTTTCCTCACCAAATTGATCATCATCTTACTAAACCCCAAGATCGATATCCTTGTTGTTTCAACCTGGGAATCATCATGCCACAGTTCCAATCTGCACTTCCTCCTCCAGGTAACAAGTAAGGATGCATGTTTAGAAGAGGAGCGACGTGTAACCATGCACTACCATAGAAACGATCAATCAGTGCCCACATCTCGACAAGCGAAGCCGAACAATAGCTGCCTGTGGGAAGAGCATGGCCTCTCCAGCTGAAGCAATGTAACGTCGACATGTCGACACAGAGTGTCCGGTGCCCGGGCGTTCTCCTTTGGCGTCATCGGTGGGGCTCTTATAAGAACGCTACATGAAATCGTGACCAGCGTCCCTAACTTTGTTTGGAGAAGAAGGGAAGCCAACATCAATGGCCAGCCACCCTTTTTGTTACTTGTAGGAACTTACTGGGTAAAGGGAATTGCTTCATATGGTGAGATGGAGAAGTAGCATTGTCCACTGAATCAGAACTACATTGGGGGAAGGCACTGTGTTTTTGAGTCAAATTATAGTAGAGAACACTGACATGTCTGTCTTACTGTATACAAGAAGAGTTTGAACATACTGGAACATGAAAGAGAACATATGCCAAACCCTAAGTTTGGCTATCTTACTATGCCATTAGTTCTCTTTGCTTCACTATATTAAATGAGAAGGTGATGTCTTGTTGCTTGCAGGAGAGAAACTACAGCATGCCACTCATTGTCTCATCTCGTTCGCTTCTCTTCCTTGTCAACCCAACACATGTACCCTAAAGAAAGTCAACATCTTCCTCGGCTAATTACATATGCGCTTAGTGTGCTCACTCCTATTCATATGCTCTGATACCATCTCAAAGTTTGATGACTGTCTTAAGCCAATTAATAGCACATGATCTATGATGTTGCCAATCATATGCTACACCATCTGAAGGCAAGAAAGTTGCATACTGTTATCTTAAATTAAAGGAACTTGATGCTAAAAGTTTTGGGCATGTAATGCTAGCTGAAAAGAAGAATCAATCTTGGATGATGGCCTTCGATAAGATAAGCTTGTGGATTGGTTTGATATATTTGGCATTGAGAAACAACAACACTCCACAATGATGGGGAAAAGGATCCAGAGAGAAAGAAGGAGAAGCAACTGCATGCTGTGTAGCTGAAGCAGTCAACATTAAGCTATTCTAGCCATGTATATATCTGACCTAGAGAGAGCATGATGTTGATCTCATGGCAGTCCTTTACCTTTCTCAGCACTCCTCCACAAGAAAGGATGACTTAGAGTACAGAAGGCATTACTGTAGGATGGTGAATGATGCATTTGGCTGTCTCATAAAGCAACTACAGAAAAGCAAAGTTCTGAAAGCTGCATTATCTTATGATCATTTAAGAAATGTCATGAAACTTGTAGCTACATTTGTTGTTATCTCCTTTTTCCTTTCTACTTCATGATGATGTTACAATAACTGCTCTTACACACATTATTTCGCGCTTCAGTATTGCACAATTTGCACAGTTCATCCCCCCATGGCAGCAATAAAGAAGGAAGAAAGTGGGGAAATACCAGCAATAAAGAAGGAACTCACTGCAGAAATTGATTGTACATACAAGATTTGGTGAGGAGAACTTTCAACTGAAGTTAGCATCTAAGTTTTGGAGTTAAAAGATAGAATCTAACTATAGGATTGTCTTGTCCTAAGTCTACATACATCCCCTAGTGAGAATCTATCAATTCATGCACCTCGGTGAGTGATCCCACGTACCAACCTTATATAATGCAGCACCAATGTGCCCTTGTCTACAGCCAACGAATCCTCGTAATAGCGTGTTCGAAGTATGTGGCACACGAAATAACTTCGCAGGATGACGACAAGAGAAATGTTGGATGCATGCTTCGTTTACTTAAAGTAATAAAAGTGCTACATTTCCAACTTCTTTATAGCTACTGTAGAGTTCTTTTACTTACTCAAAAGTAGAAGTGACTAACGATATATTAATGCGCATTAAATGAAGACATATCATTTTGTTTAGGATTAATTATAAATTATTCATATAATTAGTAATTTTTAATATTTTGAACTCTATATTTTCGAAAGTTACATTGAGATCCTTATACTTATCAAAGTAATCAATGATAAACTAAAGTGAGATTGAGTCAACATGTGCTCAATGATAAATCCTATGGTATTTTCGTTAGTAGAACGATGACAATGGAGTTAAATGTTTCACTTTCATAAATATAGGTATCATAATATAATTTTTAAAAATATAAGGATCGAGATGCTAAAGATAACTAATTAAATAAGATAATATATAATTAATCCTTTTATTTAATTAGTCATCGACTAATTTGACTAATTAGATATGCCGACATCACCCACTTGTCAAAGATTCATCAACCCTTCCAAACTACATCTCAGCCGTCAATTTTATGATTATGAATAAAATTTCTAGAATTAGATTTAACACATTAAAATATGTTTTTAATTTTTTTGTTTGAAATCAAAAGGCTCCAAAATGATAAAATATGTTTTTAGTGTTTAACGGAAAAAAGATCTCTACATCTTGAAATCCAATGCTTGATCTCTATATTTTTTTAACATATAAATATAAATATATTATTATTTTATTTATAATTAAACTGAACATGCAGTTCCATTTGATAATTACTTGAATTAGCCGTCACCAAGGACTCTCTCTCAGTTACTCGGATGGGGATTCGACAACCTGTGGAGCCCGCTATAATGTCCAGTCAAAAATAAGGTAGCTGGGAGAGTAAATTTTTAATAGTAAGACGATTATCTTGTTCTCTTTTTTGGGTTTCCCGACAAAGCCCTCGAGATCCAACACGCTGACATGTGCACGTGTCGCGATTTCAGAAGAGTTGGAGCGTACGACCGACTCTACAAATATACGCGCAAAGTAGAGAGCAGAAATCCCCCTCTAAAAACCACCTTTCGATTCTGATTAGTTTACTCTGTTTCCAGTGAAAGCGTTGCAGAAGCAAGGAAGAAGAAGATTGGAGGGGTGAGAGAGTCGTCGTCGTCGGAGGATGGCGAGTGGGTCGTTGGGGTTGGAGGAGACCGAGCTGCGCCTGGGGTTGCCCGGCGGCGGCGGCGGGGAAGCCGAGGCCGCGAAGAACTCCTGCAAGAGGGGGTTCGCTGAGACTATCGATCTGAAGCTGAAGCTTCAGACCCCGGTGGACGCAGAGGAACAGATCATGGAGAAAGCAAGAGGCAGCTTGCCGAGCCAGAGGAACCTTGGTGTTTTCTGTGGCAGCGATCCCGAGAAGCCACCTGCTCCCAAGTATGTTTCCCAATTCTCTCTAATGTTTGATGTGTCTTTTGCTGAAAAGGTTTTGTTCTCATAGTTGAAAAGATGCCATCTCCAAGATCATGGATTTCTCTCTCTCTCTCTTGATAATTCTATCAAACAAATACATAGTTTTTGTTCTCTTGTGATCAGTAAACAAGATCTTTTGTAATCAGTCATTTTTCACCAATTAACTTTGGATTTTGAGATGAGAAAAAGAACACACACACATATGTATATTCTCAATTCCTTTTGGATAGAAGAAGTTGCTGCTTTTTTCTTGATCTTACATCTCAAAGAGAGTTATTGGCTACTACAAAGGTAAAGGTCAAAAGTATCAGAAGATAGGGTATCAGTATAATCCTACTATATATATATGCACAACTACAGCAACAAATTCAGGGCATATGATTGATCATTATCATTATATGTGGTCAATATCAGGGCACAGGTTGTGGGTTGGCCTCCAGTTCGATCATTCAGGAAGAACATCCTCTCAGCTCACTCTGAGAAGGGAAGCAAGGAGGGAGGTGAGAAGCCCGGCAACCCGGTGGCCGCCTTCGTCAAGGTCAGCATGGACGGCGCTCCGTACCTCCGTAAGGTGGATCTGAAGATGTACAGAAGCTACCAAGAGCTCTCCATGGGCCTGCAGAAGATGTTCGGCTCCTTCACCAGTGGTACATCTTTGGCTTCATCAATCTCCTAACTACGTGCATGCATCAGTGATGTCCGCCGTTGGATCCATCAGAATCAGGGAATCAGTGTGTGTGAGACACACCATGTGGTTGGCAGCACACATTGCTTCGCCAGATGGAGACGACCCACCAATTATGAGCAATGCTGTATCCCTACCAGAACACAGCATTCATGCAAGCCAACCATGTTTTGGTGTCGAACACTTAACATGCATACGTTTCCAGCTCAGTGTCTATAATGCTAGTATAAAGCATGTGATAAAGCTGTATCCAAATAGACACAATAATTAACCTCTACAGCATGCAAGATAGAGAGTGTTGATTTCCCCGGTTCAATTGTCAGGAAACTGTGGCTCTCAGGGGATGAGCGGGAGGGACTTCATGAACGAGAGAGAGGTGATGGATCTTCTGAATGGATCTGAGTATGTGCCAACCTACGAAGACAAGGATGGCGACTGGATGCTCGTCGGAGATGTTCCATGGGAGTATGTTTCTATGTTGTCGAGGGAACTGCAGGCCATTGAAATCTTTGTGATCATCCTGTTTCAGTTGTTCTTACAAACTTGCATCACTGACTCCATTTCAACTTGGTCCAGGATGTTTGTTGACTCCTGCAAGCGTCTGAGGATAATGAAGGGATCAGAAGCCATTGGACTTGGTGAGTATCTTCTTGTTCATCAATCGTCAACTTGACATGGATGTTAGCTATCATTCTCCATCATCAAAATTTGATGAATGCATATCTTTGTACGTTGTTTGGAAAAGCATAATGCTTCGCTCTCCTAATTGCAGCCCCAAGAGCCATGGAGAAATGCAAGAACAGAAGCTGAAGATTCCTCCTTCATCACAGCACAGTGACAACAACAAACACCTTGCTGGGTTTGGATCGAGTGGTGCATCTGCATGTGTATTGTGCTTCCACATATGTTAGTGATATATATGTTTGTCAGCATCATTTCTTGATTGTTTTATTTTTATCTCTTTTCATGTCTGTGTTGCCCCCTGTTGGTGTGTTTAATAGATTGTTCAACATGTTATTAATATATGTAGTGTGTGGGTTTGCATCTATATTTGAAGTAGTTAGGAATCCCTAATGAGATTCTTATTGCCTTCTTCACCCTTATTAAATCCACAATCAACTGGAAGAGGGGGCAAAGCCATTGGTTAATTATGTTGGTGCCTCCTGCTGATTATGTTTATGAATAATATAGCCTTTAAATAATTCAGATATTAGAGATTCAAAGTAATTTGATAGAAGATTAGCATTCATTACAAGTCTCTGAGGATTTAATCACCTAATTTCCATTTGGGATAAGTAGTCATCTACAGTTAATTAAGCTCTTAACAAAGAAATATTCTCTTCATGAGCTTTAAGCCACTTCATAAATTAAACCTCTTTTGGTGTTAATTTCAATCATCTTTACTGAAGAAATCATGAAAAAAATATCACTTTTTATATCAGTATTTCGAGACTTCACTACACTAGCAATTGCCAAAGGAATAATTGAAGTATAGGGAAGTGGGTTTTACCCAAAAGCCAATTGCTTGTCATTAGTTAGGATTCATCGATCTTACATAATGCAGAAATGTTCACAATATCAATAACATAAATTATTCAGATTTTTTTTATACAAAGATTCGGGAGAAGATTAGCATTCATTAAGAACTATCGTCTAAAGTTTCTATTGAGACATCCTATTGATTAGTGCACTGTGGAACAAATTCAGTCAACGTGAAGGCATAACATATGATCAGTTCATATATAATTCTGAAGCTTAAGCAACTCAATGTGTACGTAATATACTACCTCGAACGAGATATCTATTGCTTAAGTTTGCTTAGAGTATAATCAATCTATAACTACCTTTTGGTCTCATGAGGAAAAAGATTAGGAATAGAACGATAAAGTCACATAATAATCACGGCCTTATATAAGCATTCTAATGAAAGATAAGGAGGCGCATGATACTGTAAGTTATTGAGTCACATAATAAGAACAACCCATTTTATTTGTAGGATCACAACGACATACTTAGGCACACAACTTAAACATAAGACAAACATCGAGAGATGTCGACGGTAGTATATGACATCCTTTATTTATGGGATCACCCAAGTAGTAGACAGCTTCAATTCCACTCCATTGAGCTGCTGCTAGTTTGGCTTCAAGTAGACGCCAATGGCTTTAAGATAGGTACCTGCACGTCCATAGAAGCGCGCGATCTCACCCTCTTCCACAGGAAGGTTGAAAGGAGCTCCGCCGCCATCTCCGTACGGTCCATAGGTTCCCATATTAGTGGTAAATGTGAGCTGAGATATGCAAGGAGTTCCACCGTACTCTCCGATGTATCCCGAGATTGCAGTGAGGTATTCCTCGTCAAAAAATTTGATCTGCAACGGCACAGAGTTCGTATGGATTATTGAGGTGTTGATTTCATGGTGAGAGAGGAATAAGCATGCGCATGATTTCTTTCTTCCTTTTTTGTTGCATTTTCTTACGTTGTTGAATACTGAGGTGTAAAAAAGCTTGTAGCGAAGGATAAGAAGCCATTTTTGTGATGTCCAAGTAGTCTAGCAGTGATAGTATGGACTAACATTCATACTATTCCTAGTTCTTGTTCGGTAGGGTTCCCACTCGAATCACAACTGTTTGTGTTCTATGTTCCTTTGATGCCTAATGGAAGGGAATTAATAGCAGGTGAAAAGGCAAACGGAGGTGAAGCAGGAGGCATGCCAGGTTGGGTGCACCGCCGGGGCCTCCATATCGGGGAGTATCTTCGGCCGTCTCTCCGACCACGTACATGAAGGCGATTGAGTCGACTACTGCCATGGCGCATATCTTGATGCTCTTGATGTGGTCGGCAGGCCCCATGTCTCAGTGGGACCCTCCGTTCGCACCCCAGGTCCCCACCTTGATCACTGCTTCCGCCTGCACGAAAGCATGCATGCAAGAGAGTGAGCGAGAGAGAGAGAGAGAAGCTCAGCTGCTGCTGCTGCTTCCCCCCTAGCAAGCAAATTATTATTATCTCTCACCATCGCTTTGAACTTTGCGAGCTTGATGAACACCTCCTCCGCCACAATATGCACACGTACAAGGTAGAGATGGGAAGAGGTATTTATAAGACCAAGGTGAGTGAGGGGAGGCTCTTCTGCTGGACTCGCAGTCTACGGAAGGCTCTACACACAGTTTGATCCTGCCATGGAGACACGTTAATTAAGTTGCTGACTATTTTGGGGTAGTGGTTGGGATGGTGCAGGACTGAATGGTAATCGTGAATCTCATGTGAATCACATGCTTCATCTCTTTCAGATTCGAGACTTCAATCAAAACCACGTATGATGTTGTTCGTCAACACATGTATACGTATATTTGTGTGAACGCATTGATCGACCATTTGATTTTTTTGATTTATGCTAAGTTCACGAAGCATATTGGTGACCCAATTGAATTTTGTAGCGGTTGAGGTGATGACTTGATATTCAGCTTCAGTGGTAGATCTTGTGACTGTATTCTATTTCTTGGAACTCCAACTAATCATATTTGCTTCAAGAAAGACAATAGAAGCTGATGTAGATGGTTTCCCATTAGTGATGCTTGCTCGATCAGCATCCATGAAGGCATAAAGATGAAGTGAAGAGTGTTTACGAAGAAGATGTCTATGATTAAGAATTTTTTTGAGATATCGCAAGACACGTTTAGTGAAAACCAATGCTAGTGAAGGGCCGATGCATGAATTATAATAATTTATTAACTACAAATGAGATGTTTGAATGTGTAAGAGATAAATATTGCAAGAAACTAGATACTTGTCGGGGGTATATGGGATTCGTAGTGGAGTTGCCATCATTTAATTTGAGTGTTTTAGTAGTGGACAATGGGGTAGCGACTTTTTTGATATTTTACATATTCGTATTTGATAATAGATCTTAAATGTACTTTTTTTGGGATAAGAGAAATCTAAAAGATGTGAATATTTCTTCCACTCTTAGAAAATAGTTTAAGGTTCCTAAATCATTGATGGAGAATCAATATACTAATTGCTTTAGGAATTATTGGATCTCAATAAGATTATTGCATGTGATGATAATATCATACACATTAATCAATAGATGCATTATACTTTTATTTTGTTGTTGTAGAAATAAAAAGGTGTTAGACTTGGAGTTGACAAAGTTGGTTGACAAAAAAAACAAGCCAAGTTCTATATACTAAGTTTTGGAGCTTAGCAAAGTGTATAAATAGCTTTTCGTAGTTTATAAACTAAACTTAGATATTGAAGATGGATCAAGCCAAGGAGTTACTGTCTAAAGGTATCTTTAGTTATGTTCTAATGTAAGAAAGTATTATTAATATCTAGTTGGTGTATATGCCAGCCTTGAGTAATAGCCTAGCTCATGATGAGTCAGATTATCTTCGGTTTAACAATTAGACTATATGTTTTTGTGAAATCAACACTTAATCGTTGTTTAAATCCTTTGGTTACTTGAAGTGCTTTGTATCGAGCATTGGATCTATCTATGTTTCACATAGTTCGAAAGATCCACTTATACTTGATGATATTTTGTGTGAGATGAGATGTTATAAGGGTCCTTGTGGCATTATGAAGTAGAGTATCATATCATTCACATATGGCTTGACACTAATGTAGAGATTTTTGGTCTTAAGTGATAGTTGTGGGTTTCTTAGACGGAGGTGGAGAGTATAAGATAGCATAGAGATAAAAAAATTGACATGGTTTTAAGATGTTACTTTTAGAGTTTATTATCATGTGGTATTATTAGGTTGCGTCGGAGATATGAGAATTATTGAATAGTTAACAACTCGTACCTAATCAGGTTAATGTACTTTAGTGTCACTTGGACTAGGAGAGTATAAAGATATCATTTGTGGTGCTGAGGGCATTGCTTTATCGACTATTGTAAAGTGATTTAGTAGAGGAGATGGAGAAGTTACAAAGGTGCTGCTTAATGTGGGGAGAGGTGAGAGGTGCACTTGAGGAGGTTTAAGATATACTCATATGAACTCAGTGATGTATTATTGTTGTAGCGGCTCGAACCGTTGAAGAAGCAAAAATTTTGAATAGAAAGATGAACTCAACAAAAATAATATGATGAGATACATAAACCCTTCGATTTTGAGGATTATAGCACTGAAACATATTATGGTCAATGGAATACTCAATGAAGATGCAATGCTTGGATCTTAGTGTTAACTTATATGATGCATAGGGAAGTAGCCAAGGATAACACAAATAATTAAATACATTTAGTTTTTGAAGGTTTGAAGTTTTATAAAATAATTTTTCAAATGATAACTGGTGTTGTAGAATTAAGATAAGCATGGGGTCAATGAGGTATATTATAGTTTGAAAGGTAATTGATAAAAGGAATTTGTGGCATAGAGGCTTAGTGTAAAAGAGTAAGAACAATTTCAACTATATATCGATACTTTCATTCAGTAGAGCTAACTAATTAAGGGGTGCATGGTAGTAACTTAAAAATTTTGTATACCATAGGATAAGATATAAGTTGTCCGAGCTGAGTATTCACCTCCTTTATCAGAGGAAACTATTGTGATGGTAGACCAGAAGAAATTCTTAACCACTATTCTAAAATGGGTAAATGTTCTGGTGACTTCATATTTATGTTTGAGAGGGTATAGTAATATATATTTAGTGAAGTAATTTTAAAAAATGATAAAAAATCTAAAATTATCAAATTAGGTAGTTGGGGCAGGGCCCCAAATATTAATATAAATAATTTCAAATATTCTAGAGTAGAATAAAGAGGATGTTCTAAAAGAGTTCGTAACTTTTTTTTGCTAAGACAAGTATCATAATGAGTTACAATTCTATTTGACTTAGAAGTTGGAAGGGAGTAATAAGAAATTAGTTATTATTGAATGAAGGATGATGGATGACTAAGGCGGCCACACATCGATTGGAGCAACAACTAAAGCAAGAGTGCAAGAGTGATTGATTGGGTGATTTATGAATCTAATGGGTATTCATAGATGTTGTATTTACTATAGCCTTGAACAAAAGGTGCCCCCATGCTTAGATCTTTTACGAAAAATGAGTTAGGAAATGACTCAATAGAAGTATTATTTTTTATAGTTATAGTTGAAGTTGTTTGGATTGAAATTGCCACCATGATTGGAGGGATGGCTCTTCGTGATACCCATGTGTCCATAGAGCATCTTGTTTGGACCTTTATAGAAATTCTTGACGCTTTGATTACTCTTTTTCTTTTGAATTTTTAATTGAATTGAGTTTTGATAATGGGTCCCGACATTCTCTCTTCTCGTTTCATATTTGTTTCATAAACATTCAACTTGACATAGAGTTCTTTAAATGATATTAATAAGTCATGTGCTCGAATTGTCATCAATAGCTCTTTATATTAGTCTCTTAGGCTATTGGGAGTATGGATAATAACTTTATCACTCAGGAGATGACTTATTAAAGTCAGGTAAGCTGTAATAACTTTTAGATTTTGCATATAATCAGCAATAGCATTTTTCCCTTATGTTGTTTTTATTAGAGTTTATAATAAACTTAATATGCGAGTGCGAGAGCAATTGGCAAGGTTGGTTTGTAACTTTGACTTTGCTTCGACTATAGTACTACATGAAGAGATTAGTGGTGCTGTGAAATTTGCAACTAAGGCTTGAATTGCATATAGAATAAGGTGATCTTGTCGTAGCCATAACTTATGATCAAGATTTTATATAAGGATGAGTTCTCCTTTTATTTGGATCTTTTCTTGTAGGCACCGAAGGGAGCCATTGATATAGTCTAATAAATCATATCTAAAGAGGAAATTAGTGAATTGTGCTTGCTAAAATATATAAATTGTTGCCTTTGAATAGTTTAAAGGGGATTAGAAATATTGTAATGATAGATATAAGTCTTGTAAATAAAGATGAATTTTGTTTCGTGGAAACGGTAATTGAAGCATCAATATAGATGAGAAGTAAGAAGACATGAAGATTGGGTGGTTGAACGAGAAGACATGAATATTGGGAGAAGATTTTTATACAAAGATTCGGGAGAAGATTAGCATTCGTTAAGAACTATCGTCTAAAGTTTCTATTGACACATCCTATTGATTAGTGAACTGTGGCACAAATTCAGTCAACGTGAAGGCATAACATATGATCAGTTAATATATAATTCTGAAGCATAAGCAACTCTATGTGTACGCAATATACTACCTCTAACGAGATATCTATTGCTCAAGTTTGCTTAGAATATAATCTATAGCTACCTTTTCGTTGATTGAATAGAGAATTAAAAGTAAAGACAAAAAAAATATGCTTCAATTAGTGTGATATGGTGTTTATTTATACATGTTAAAAGAGAGAATGTTTCTCAACTCAGCAGAAAGATTTTCTCGTACAATTGAGAAAAAAGATTTGGAATAAAACGATAAAGTCACATAATAATCACGGCCTTATATAAGCACACGCTCGCCTTAAAGTTTCATAAACATTCTAATGAAAGATAAGGAGGTGCATGATACTATTGAGTCACATAATAAGCACAACCCATTTTATTAGTAGGATCACAACGACATACTTAGGCACACAACTTAAACATAAGACAAACATCGAGAGATGTCAACGGTAGTATTTGACATCCTTTATTTATGGGATCACCCAAGTAGTAGACAGCTTCAATTCCACTCCATTGAGCTGTTGCTAGTTTGGCTTCAAGTAGACGCCAATGGCTTTAAGATAGGTACCTGCACGTCCATAGAAGCGCGCGATCTTACCCTCTTCCACAGGAAGGTTGAAAGGAGCTCCGCCGCCATCCCCGTACGGTCCATAGGTTCCCATATTAGTGGTAAATGTGAGCTGAGATATGCAAGGAGTTCCACCGTACTCTCCGATGTATCCCGAGATTGCAGTGAGGTATTCCTCGTCAAAAAATTTGATCTGCAACGGCACAGAGTTCGTATGGATTATTGAGGTGTTGATTTCATGGTGAGAGAGGAATAAGCATGCGCATGATTTCTTTCTTCCTTTTTTGTTGCATTTTCTTACGTTGTTGAATACTGAGGTGTAAAAAAGCTTGTAGCGAAGGATAAGAAGCCATTTTTGTGATGTCCAAGTAGTCTAGCAGTGATAGTATGGACTAACATTCATACTATTCCTAGTTCTTGTTCGGTAGGGTTCCCACTCGAATCACAACTGTTCGTGTTCTATGTTCCTTTGATGCCTAATGGAAGGGAATTAATAGCAGGTGAAAAGGCAAACGGAGGTGAAGCAGGAGGCATGCCAGGTTGGGTGCACCGCCGGGGCCTCCATATCGGGGAGTATCTTCGGCCGTCTCTCCGACCACGTACATGAAGGCGATTGAGTCGACTACTGCCATGGCGCATATCTTGATGCTCTTGATGTGGTCGGCAGGCCCCATGTCCCAGTGGGACCCTCCGTTCGCACCCCAGGTCCCCACCTTGATCACTGCTTCCGCCTGCACGAAAGCATGCATGCAAGAGAGTGAGCGAGAGAGAGAGAGAGAAGCTCAGCTACTGCTGCTGCTTCCCCCCTAGCAAGCAAATTATTATTATCTCTCACCATCGCTTTGAACTTTGCGAGCTTGATGAACACCTCCTCCGCCACAATATGCACACGTACAAGGTAGAGATGGGAAGAGGTATTTATAAGACCAAGGTGAGTGAGGGGAGGCTCTTCTGCTGGACTCGCAGTCTACGGAAGGCTCTACACACAGTTTGATCCTGCCATGGAGACACGTTAATTAAGTTGCTGACTATTTTGGGGTAGTGGTTGGGATGGTGCAGGACTGAATGGTAATCGTGAATCTCATGTGAATCACATGCTTCATCTCTTTCAGATTCGAGACTTCAATCAAAACCACGTATGATGTTGTTCGTCAACACATGTATACGTATATTTGTGTGAACGCATTGATCGACCATTTGATTTTTTTGATTTATTTGTGTGAAAGCGTGGCAAAAAAAAAATAGTTTCTTGCTTGTAAGCACAACTTTTTGAGGTATATGAGCAAACACAGAAACCCACAACTTCAACATCACACACCCACAGCATATAACCACAGTGGAAATCCTTCAGCTGAACTGCTACTTAGGCATCAAATAGACTCCAATTGCATTAAGATACTTTCCTGGACGCCCAAACAAGCAGACGATCTTTTCCTCTTGCACAGGAAGGTTGAAAGAAGTTATACAAGGAGTGAGCTGAGATATACAAGGAGTTCCGGCGAACTCTCCGATGCATCCCGACATATTATTCATGTATTCCTCATCCGAAAGATCAACCTACAAAACAAAAAGAGTTAATACGGAATAGATCATGAGGTGTCAAAAAGCTTTCTGGTGAAGGATAGCAAGTGTTGTTGGTGATGTCTGAGTTATCTTATCTCTCATGTTAGCTTGACGTCATCACTGCTTTCTTGGACGGCAGAAGAACATTGCATGCCACGTTGAGTCCGCCGCCGGGGCCTCCATGGCGGACAGTCTCGTAGGTCGTCCCTTCGAACACGTCGGCGAAGGCGTCGTAGTCGATTACTCCCCGAGCGCCAATCTTGATGCTCTTGATGTGGCCCGCGGGTCCCATGTCCCAGTGGAACCCTCCTTCCGCACCCCCAGCGGCCCCACCTTTATCGCTCCCGCCTGCATGCATGCATGGCAAACACAACCCTACGTGTTTAACCATCAACAGCCAAAATGTAGCGCGGAGAATAGGAAGGGCTGCTGCCTCTTTTGTCTCTCACCATCAATTTGCAAGCTTGCTCCTCCCGCGCAAGGGTGTGCACACACTATGGAGAGACTAAGAGAGGGTAATTTGTGATAGAAATGTGGTGGAGTTGTCAAACAAAAATAGTGAAGAAAGAAGATAAAATGTTACCTTTGTTAGATTTATTTAAAGGTGAAAATGTTACCTTTGTTTGATTTAATGCTGTAAACGTAGACATTGAGGGGCTAATTTTGACCCCAAAAGAAATGGGCTACGTGAACACATGGATGGGCCTTGCGGTCGAAGATAACATCATTATTTCTTAGAATGTTCCGCGGAGTACGTGATGCTCTATTGGTGTAGCCAATAAATATACGAAACTGACAGTAGCGCGGTGCGCTTCGATGCTGACGTGAAGTAACGACGGCTAGCAGAGTTAGCGGCGTACATCGGCGGCAACTTACAGAAGCGCGGCATGTAGCAGCGGCAACCTGCAGAAGAGCGCGCACATCGGTGGTGAAGCGCGGCAGTGTGCAATAGCAGCAACAACGGTTCGCAGCGGCCGCGATATGTGCAGAGGCTGCGAAGTCAATCGGCAGCGACGTGTAGCAGCGGCAAGCAGCAGCTGTGGCCGCCAAATTAGCGGCGCCCTATCTGGGCAGATCAGGCGACGTCATGTATCAGCGGCGGTATCCGACCGCGGTGACCTGCAGTAGCAGCAGAGTCAGCAACAGCAGGATGCAGTGGCAGCGATGTGCAGCAGCAGCGGAGCGCAATGGCTACAACGTGCAGAAACCCTAAAGAATTTGTTATTAGGTGACATGTATTTATACATAGTTTGGAAAAAAGATTTTTCCTATTGATGATTCTAATCTTGAGAATGTAAGGAATATTATCATTTCATATTTATCTCTATCATGATCTTTTATCATGCTCTCATAAAATTAAATTTATGTTAAGATAATATTATCTATATAAATAAGTAGATATATAGTACTTCCCTTTTGTTATCGTAGAAAAAATAATGTGTAAGACTTGAAGTTAGACAAAATCGCCTGATATAAAAAATGAGTCAAGTTCGATATATTAGGCTCTTGAAGCTTGACGAAGTTTATAAATAGCTTTTTGTAGTTTATAAACATGACTTGAATATTGAGGGTGGATGAAGTCAGAAGATTGTTGTATAAAGACATTTTTAATTGATGTCTTATTTAAGAAAGCATTGTTAACTACTAGTTGGCATATATATTATTCTTGAGTAATAGCCAAACACAAGATGAGTCAGATTATCATTAGTTTAACAACTGGATTGAATATATTTATGAAATTAACACCTAATCATTGGTAAAACCATTTGGTTACTAAACATGCATTGTATCTAATAATGGATCCATTTGGATTTTGCTTAGTTCGAAAGATTTGCTTACGATTGATGATATTTTTTACGTTGAGATGGTACAAGAATCCATATGGTATTATTGAGTAGGGTATCATATTCTTCACACATGGTTTTGCGTCAGGTAGAGATTTTTAGGCTTGGGTGATGGTTGTGGGTTCAGTAGGTTCAATGTGTTGGGTCCAGCCCATATGTGGGCTTGGACAAATTTGGGCCATCAGCCCAAATCAAAGAAATCAAGAGAGAAAGGGCAAAATTGAGTGAGCGTGCAGTATGCACAGTGAGCGTGCAGCGAGGCGTGTAGAGAAAAGAGAGAGAAATAGAGAGAGAAAGATTAGGTTTCTGAGTTTTCTGCTTGACGATCGGTGGCCAAACGTTGTCAGTTTCGGCCCAAATTTTATGTGGAGAATCCTTGCAGCAAACTCTACAATCCTAACGGTGTTGATCTATAGTTTATCCTCTCTAAGGTACTTTCCTATGATATCCACTCCATGAGACCTAGAATTCTCTTTTGAGGAGATACATCCTATGTGATGAAGATATGCTATTCTTGAGCCAAGATCTATGATCTTGATGTTATTCTGATCCTCTAGTTATTCTAGAGAAGACCTACTATAAACCTGTTATCATTATTATTGATAGTGGAAGTTTGAGGTGGACTGCGGTCCCGTGGTTTTTCCCACATTGGGTTTTCCACGTTAAAAAGATTTGGTCTCACTGTGTGATTGATTTATTGCTCTATTGTTTATGCTGTGCTGATTGATATTAGCATTTTGATATCAAGTTGATATTTTGATGAGGAACCTATTTTGATACACAAAGAGGGAAAAGAATTATTCCGCATTAACAGGTTTCTTCCCAACACAATGGAGGTAAAGAATTATTGGATATCATTTTTTGAACAAGTTGTCATGAGATGTTCAGGCTTGGTGTTATTATTGGGTTATGTTGGAGGTATAAGAATTGATAGAGAGTCAGTGACACATACTAAATCAGGCTGATGTACTTTGGTATCACTTAGCCAAGGAGAGGATAAAGACCTCATTTGTGGTGCCGAGGGCGTTGCTTCATCAAGCATTATAGAGTGAGTTGGTATAGGAGTAGATGGAGAAGTTGTAAAGGGGGTGAGGTATTATTGAACTAGAGTGATAATGAAGGATAGTTTTAGAGGAGAACTACTAGTTGATGTGGTGAGAGGTGCACTCAAGGGGGTTTGATGTATATTTATATGAATATATTGATCTATAGTTATTGTAGTGGCTAGCATTATTGAAAGAGCATGATTTTGGAAGGGAAAGGTGGACTCAACAAAAATAACTTGACATGATACAAATACTTTTTGAGTTTGAGGATCAAAGCATCGAAACATATTATGTTCAAGGGGGGTACCCAATGAAGATGCAATACTTATATCTTAGTGTTAACTTATGTGATGCGTAGGGGTGTAGCTAGAGATAACACAAACAATCAATCAAGTACTTTAAGTTTTTGAAGGTTTGTGATTTTGTAAAATAATTTTTCAAATAGTGATTAGTGTTGTAGGATTGAGGTAAGCATGTAATTAATAAGGTAAACTATAGTTTGAAAGAATACTAACCAAAATGTTAGTGGCATGGAAGTTTAGTGCAAAAGGGTGACCAATTTCAACAATATGTTGTTGCTTTTGTTTCTCGGAGTCAACTAGTTAAGGTATGTGTGGTCTGTACCTCCTTTATCAAAGTAAACTGTTTTGATGATATATTTGAAAAAGTTATTTACCACCGTTCTAAAATGGGTAAATATTCTATTGACTTTATATTTATGTTTGATAGGGTATAGTCATGTATATTTGGTGAAATAATCTATATAAATTATAAAAAATCTAAATTATTAAAGGAGGTGAATGGGGCCGAGCCTAAATATCAATGTACACAATTTCAAATGGTTTGGAGCAGAAAATAATAATGTTTCAAAAGGTAGTTTGTGACTTTTATTGCTAAGACAAACATCACAATGAATTATAATTTTACTTGATTTGAAAGTTAGAAGAGAGTAATGAGAAATTAGCTATTGTTAAATGACGGATGATAGACAATCAAGGGGTGAATGGGGCCGAGCCTAAATTTCAAATTAGCTATATAAATTATAAAAAATCTAAATTATTAAAGGAGGTGAATGGGCGAGCCTAAATATCAATGTACACAATTTCAAATAGTTTGGAGCAGAATATAATGATGTTTCAAAAGATAGTTTGTGACTTTTATTGCTAAGACAAATATCACAATGAATTATAATTTTACTTGATTTGAAAGTTAGAAGGGAGTAATGAGAAATTATCTATTGTTAAATGATGGATGACAGATAATCAAGGCGACAATGTCACACATCAATTGGAGCAACAACTAAAGCAAGAGTGATTGGTTGGTGATTTGTGAAGCTAATGACTATTCATAGATATTATCTTTATTGTGGCCTCGGACAAAGGATACCCTCGTGCTTATATCTTTTATAAGAAATAAGTTAAAAAATAATTCAATAATGATGTTATTTTGTTTATAGAATTGAGATACAAAGATAATATTTTTTTTTATGTAAGGTGCACATAGAATATCATCAAATATTTGTGTTTAAATCATGTGTTGTGTAACCAATGTGAGTAATAGAGATTTTGTTACCATTACCAATGATGATGTCTTTATTGCCTCTATAGTTATTGTAGATGGATAAATTCTATAAATCAGATGTGATATAATGAAAAGCCCCAGAGTCAACAGTCTAATTGCTTAGATGAGCAGTCGGAGTAGGTATAGTATTTTCTTGAAGCCAGTTACGTGTGGTAGTAAGCTTAGGTTAAGATCGCCAAACACTTGCTATATGTCTAATTTTATCAGTAGATAATTTTTTGTTAATTATTATTATTGGGATGCAGAAGTATTGATGGCTATAATTAAAGTTGTGCCTTGAGTTGTTTGGATTAAAGTTACTACCATGGTAGAAGGGATGACTTTATGTATTATCTATGTGTCAAGTGAGCATCTTGTTCGATCCTTTGTTGAAATTTTTGTTATTTTGATTGCTCTTACTTTCATATTTTTGATTGAATTGACCTATGATAGTTGGTCCATCACCCTCTCTTCTCATTTCAAATATGTTTCATGATCAATCAACTTGTAAATTTTTTCAAATAACCTTTGTGACTCACATGGTCGAATTACCATTGCTAGTTTATTATATTCATCTTTTAGGCTATTGAGAGTATAGATAATGACTTTTTTATCACTCAGGAGATTACCTATTAAAATCAAGTTATCTATAATAATTTTTAAATTATATATATAATCAACAATACTATTTTCCTATTATGTTATTTTCATCAGAGTAGATAAAAAACTTAATATGTGAGTGCGAAAGCAATTGAAAGGGTGGTTTGTAACTTTGACAATGATTCTGCTACAACATTGAACGAAAAGATTAGTGGTACTATGAAGTTAACAAGGCTTGAATTGCTTATAGAATAAGATGATCTTATTGTATCCATAACTAGTGGAGTGGTCTATGATTGTATATCTGATTGCCGATCAAAGGGAGGATTTGCATATCTGATTGTCGATTAAAGGGAGGATTTGCAGAGGAGAGGCCTTCTATGGTGATGACAGAGCCTTTGCCACCAGCTTGTTTGATAGAGCCCCACGATGGATGTCACAAAATGTTACGATTGTGATTTTTGACAATAGATTTACTAGTTGAGTGTTTGCTATTTGAGGAGCTGGAGTATGCATTTGTGAGAAGAATTGCTACTATTCTTTGCTTAGCAGTAGAGAATCACTATTATTCTTTCGGCATGGGTGTCGTCGCTAACTTCCTTGAACCTGCTAGTGTTGCCAGTTCAGCACCTAAGGAGGAGAAGACGATGTTCAATCTGAAGCTGGAGAGCTTCGACGTAGCCGCCAAGATCAAGATCATCAGTGATGAGGACCTTCGCGAACTTAGAATGAAGAGGCCAAGGAGCTTTAATACCATGAAGAATTGGAGAATTTGTTATTCCATTCATTGGGGTGATATGTATTTATACAAGTTTCAGGGAGAGATTTTCCTCACTCAGTCACTGATTGATCCTTAAATCATAGATTGATTGAGGATCTAAGGAATACAAAGTTGTCATTTTAGTGATGAAAGCAAACTATTTTTATTGTTGAGATATGTAAGGTAGGGTTTAAGATAGTTTGCCAAAACCTAGGAAAGAATGCAATAGTTGACTAATCAATCATATAAGAAAACTATTGACATAATCATATATCTCTATCTACATGTAACAATTTGTTTAAATTCAACTTCGATTACTACTCGAAACTAGAACTTTCCTACGGTGTGTCACTCACTATAGAAAACCTCATATTTGTATCAAGCCAAATGTCATGATGTTAATAGATCGATTCATCATATTTTTCTCATTTTATTGTATTGTGTAGATCATTTTAGGTTTAAGATGAAACTACTAATATATGAATGCATTATCATTCAAAATAAAAATCCGATAGTCACGATGAAATTTCAAATAATGACTTTGGACGGGCTCTCAAAAGAAGAAGGAGCATAAATAATAATAATAATAATAATAAACTTATTATTATTATTATTATTATTATTATTATTATTATTATTATTATTATTAACCCACGTGAATTTTTTTTTGTTCCGTTGGTTCTATCCAGCAAAAATATAATGTGTTTTTTGTTTCTTTATTATTAATTCACATGAGACGCATATATGTATCCATCCAATATCCACTCGATTTAAATTAAATATTAATTATTAATTTTTTAGATTAATTATAAATTACTTTTTATAGTTAGACTTTCTTATTATCCTGGTCACTAGACCTAAAAAATTTATATTAGAATCCCTATAATTATAAAAGTAAAATATTTAGGTTTATTTATTCTAATATCATCGATTTTACTAATCAAAAAAATGAAAACAATAGGTAAAAATATAAAAAAAATTTAAAAAAATCTTTGTTGTTCTTATACAATTGTTACGATATTTAAGAAGATGAAAAAAATATATAAACTAAAATCTTGATTCAAATATAACAAAACTATTAGTATAATCATGTGCCTCATTGTACATGTATAGAATTGGTAATAATTGGTTTAAATTTAACTTCCATTACTCAGAAATTTAAACTTTCTAATAGTCAAATTTAGCTTTCACCATGCCCAAATGCTAGATCGGCTTTGATACCAAATATCATGACCCGAGCCTGATGGGCTAATTGGCCTATCAACTTCGTTTGGTCTAAACCACTGACCAAAATGTTTAAGCTGAAATTAATAATAGTACACTCATCAGACCCTTATAAGTCAATCTTAATCCTGCCCACTTTCGATGTGGGACTAATCAGGGGTGTTACATTGCTGGTCTTTTAATTAAATATGACTGAAGCCAAATATCTGAAAGACAAACATAAATGCATAATGAAAGACTAGAAGAGTATTATTCTTCTATGAAGTTTTAAATAATGACTTTGATGTCGTATTAATTTTAATGACCCCAACAAGATTAGTATGGAATTCTTTCAAAGAAGTAAATAGTCATTATAAAAGTTTGAATGGTTTTTAGATTAAGATATCATCCACATGGAAGTATCTAACAAACATTCACTCGATTTAAATTAAATATTCACTATCAGTTTTTTTTGGATTAATTATAGATTATTCTCTATAGTTATACCTTGTTATCTTGGTACGTAGATCTAATAAATTTATATTGAAATCCCTATAATTATGAAAGTGAAATATCTAGGTCTATTTATCCTAACACTATCAATTTTACAAACAAAAATATGAAAATAATAGGTAAAAATGTAAAACTTAAAAAAAAGTTCTTTCTTTATTATTCTCATACCATTGTTGTGATATTTAAGAAGATACAAAAAAATATAAACTAAAATCTTGATTCAAATATAGCAAAACTATTGGCACAATTATGTATCTCCATGGACAAGTATAGGATTGGTAACAATTAGTTTAAATTTAACTTACATTACTATTCAAAACTTGAACTTTCCAACCATAAGTCTGTTGCAAAATTATGAATAATGGTATGATCATTCGAAGGAATCATTAATTTTAGATATAAGATAAATATACTAATGTGGTGAACGAGAATGGATCTTCTACAATGTCAAATTTCACTTGTTTGGCTTGGAAGATTAAGCCAATACTATTATTTTTCTGGTCTTTTAATTAAATATGACCGAAGCCCAATAGTCCACGAGACAAACATAAATTCATATTGAATGACTAGAAGAGTATTATTCTTAAAAGTTCTTTAATCAAAATAAAATAGCAAAATACTCCCAGGAGTCTTCTGATCAGCATGCAGTGGAAAATGATCATTCCTATTTGTTTTGTCCAGTCTGAATTCAAAGGTAAGAAGGCGGTGTTATGATATCGCACAATCATGTTTGAACCGATAAGATTTCTACAATGAAAAGGAAGGAAAGAAGAAGAAAAAAAGAGAGACTGCTTGATGTTAATACACGTAGAAGATAGGATCATTCGTATACAGATTTAATGCAAGTCATTCGTATTATAAACGAAGATAAGCATGGATTGAGCTGAACTTGGAAGTCATATTTTAAGTAATCCAACAGGCTTAACTAGTATTCACATTTTCCAAACCAATAAATGGTCAATATGAATCCAATGCTTAAACATTGACTTGGAAGCCGTACCGGTACTTCTTCTTTCAGTATTGTTGTTACAAGTTCCATTCATACATAAATATCGGACAACTTCATGCACCTTTTGGTTCTATAAATATCCCCCCATCCATACTCTCTCTCCCTATCGAGTCGAGTGTGTTTGCATATCATCCGGTGTGAGAGGAGTTCCTTCATTCATAAGCTCGCTGATGGTGAGAGAGACGGCTATATAGATACTCTGCCTCCACCGAAAGAATATAGCTTTGCTTCCTTTAGATGGAGGCCTATCTATTATGTAGTACTGCAGTTTCTATTCAAACCATATCAAGACGGCCGCGCATGCCCGAGGGGGCGTCCCCAAATGTCCATGCGACAACGTGTCTCGTTGGGCCATGGAACCTGCAGACAAAATCACTGGCATCAGCATTGGCGCAGCTTCATGCGTAAACTCCATTAAGATAACCTTCGACATCGACGGAACCACTCGCGTAACTCCCAGATATGGAGGCCCCGGCGGTGAACTATTCCAGGCATGCCTCTCCGACCTCCATCCATCCATCCATCCATGCATCTATTATTTTGCCTTCCCCTCCCTCCTTCTAATACCTGCTATGAAATATATAAGTCGCTAAATCTATCATCGCTCTAATTGCCTCGCAGTTTACTCTCATGCAAGATGAATTCCTCACCTCCGTTTCTGGGTATGTCAAACACGACTGTTCTGAATTTCCATGTGTATCTCAACTCACGTTTACCACCAATCTTGCAAAGACATACGGTCCATATGGAGGTGGGGGTGGAACCTTTTTCGAAGTCAACGTAGAATATGACGAGATTAAGGGCTTCTTTGGTCATGCAACTGAAGAGTATCTCACTGCATTTGGAGTCTACGTGATGCTGGCTTAGCCAACCCTTGTGTGCCATGATGAATAAGGATGCCAATGTCTGTTGCAGGCATCTATGTTTGAGTTTAGTGTGTGTTTGAGTAGTGTGAAATAAAGTCTATCTTCTGTCACTACTAATAATATGATGCATCTCATTGATAATATTTTTGACTTTTGAACACATCGTAGGCCCATCCGATAATAATAAGTCTAACTCTACATGCCAACTTCCAAGTCACCCTATTGTAAACACGAGGGAAATCCTTGTGCTTCACTAACTTATATGATCTAATATCTGCAAATATGTGCCGTAATAGACCAAATAGATTGTTTTGACCCCTATGCTCCCAACCAACCAAACAAGACACTTCACAGCTTGTATAATTTGTATCTTAAAAAATCATCAAAGAAACATGGATAACCATAATCTAAGAGGGTCATGGACGTGCATCAACAATCCCTTAACATGACAATGGAACCTTCAATAACTCAACTAAAGCTCTAATAACTCAACAAATCCTTTTAACATACTAATTCGTAGGTAGATCTAGTATTGCGATTTTGTGCCACTCCCTCCGAGTCCACTTGATTGTTATTATTCATGATGAAATTTCACATCAGATTTAAATAATGATTTTGGATAGACTTTCATGAAATTTCAAATATTGACTTTAGATAGGCTCTCAAGTCAGATTTAAAGGACCATGGAGCATAATTATTATTGTTATTATTGATTTTTTTGTTTCCATAGTGTTATCTGGCCAAAATTTAAATTTTTTTACTGTCATGTTCGTATAAAAATAAGGGTGATATATTTAGTTATCAGTAATTCTAAGTACCAAAACAAAAAAAGGAGAAACAAAGTGGACTGATGTGAGATATTAATGTGGACTGATCATCTGCACAGTCAAATTTCAGCTTGGCTCGGAAGATTAAACTCATAGTTTTGTTGGTCTTACAATTGAATATGACCCGAGCCCGATGGTCTTTTAATTAAATGCATAATGAACATTTTGTTATGGAACATTAGAATATTATTCTTACTGGTCCTTTAATAAAAATAAGAAAAAGCAAAATACCCCTGGGAGTCATCTCCGATTCAATTCGATCACGCAAACACCATCAGCGAAATGTCTTCATGATCTATATGTCTCTATGATCTACATTTCTAAGGACTTGATATTATTAAAATATTATATATTTTTTCTTATCTATTTTTAATCACGTGAATCAACCATTGAAAGATTATAGATTTTCTCTCATCTCTATTTTATTCATAATTCATTGTTTATAACGATCTTATGAAAGATGAGAAGAAAGAAGAAGATGATATAGTTTTTCTTATAAATTGACATCATCCTATTCTTCAGATTCAATGATGATGCACCTACAAATCAGTTAACAACTTTACATGACATTAAAAAGTATGTATGGTATATTTGATCTATCATTATTTAATTTTAATTTTTGACATTGAAATTTTTTGTAGAACAGTAGTATAGTCAGGATTTTTATTTTTACAATGAAAACTCTAATTAAAAAAAAGAAACTAACATTCCTCGGAACCATGCATATCTCTCTCTCTCTCTCTCTCTCTATATATATATATATATATATATATACTGAACAACTAAGACATTAAATTGAACTCCAATATCACGAAGAATTTTAAATATACTTGAGTCCTTAACTAATATTAAAAACAGATTTATTTTTCCCCACATGTGTCTAATGATCTAAGACGGGATATTTGCTACCTAATCTGAAGGCAAGAGAGCAAATTCTATTAAGTATTTAGTCACTCTTGCACAGCCCACAGCGTATTCTCTTGCATATGCATGACGACTATCCAGAAGGCTATGAAGAAACTTTCCTAGTGGCATGGTTTTCTCAGTTTTCAAGCTAAAAAGAGTGTGCTAATTAATTCTAATTTAAATGCTACCCCTCTTCATTCTCTAAGGTTAAGGTTGCCCAACTAATTCTATTAACGTACACATTAGGAGTTTACACCAAACTTAATTCTCCATTAACTGATCACAGAAAGGGACTGCATTTAATTGCTTGACATAAAAGCCAGACTAGAATATTATTTTTGTGATATGGGATACATATATGCCCATCCGATTGATCGGTCATGGATTCAAATCTGGATGCATTCAATATGTCCCATGTTGGTCGCATAGAGAGGATAATCGAGTTGGTGTACATGCATGCATGGATTCATGCATGGAAGGATGGATTGCAGCGTGCATGCATGAAGAATGACCATGAAGTTTTAAAGAATGACTTGGGATGGAGCTGGACTTTGAAGTCATATATTAATTTTAGATTAAGATGTCATCCACACATGAATAAGAGTAATGTGTCCATCGAATATCTACTCGATTTAAATTAAATATTGACTGCCAGCTTTAGTCTGAATTAAAAGTCTCGATCATTTCACCTTCGATCGACGTTGAACAACCTCACCTTGATTCTATAAACACTCCCACTCGCTCTCGCCCAGTGTGTGCATATCATCTGGTGCGAGAGGAGGTCGCTTCAGAATCGTGAGAGCGAGAGAGCTTCGTATATTTGGTTTGCTTCCTTTGGTTTGTGATGGATGCATGGTGTTGCAGGCTTCAAACGTGATCAAGACGGCGGCGCATGCTCGAGGATGGGGCGGCCGCAAATGTCCATGCGATAGCGAGTCTTACTGGGGCATGGAACCTGCTGACAAAATCACAGGCATTAGCGTTGGCGCCGCTTCATGCGTAAACTCCATTAAGATAACCTTCGAGATAGACGGCACCACTCGCGTAACTCCCAGATATGGAGGCTCCGACGGTGAACCTTTCCAGGCATGCCTCTCCAACATCAATCGCTGTACTTTCTAATTAGGCTGCCACCTGCTAACAGATACACTATAGCTAAGAGTATCATTGTTCTAATTGTCTTGCAGATTACTCTCATGCAAGATGAATACCTCACCTCCGTTTCTGGGTATGTCAAACACATCTGTTCGGACCTTCCTTGCATATCTCAACTCATGTTTGGCACCAATCTTGGAAGGACACATGGTCCATATGGAGGTGGGGGTGGAACCTTTTTCCAAGTAAACGTAGAATATGACGACATCAAAGGCTTCTTTGGATATGCAACTACTGAGCATCTCACTGTATTTGGAGTCTACATGATGCCGGCTTAGCAAACCCTCGTGGAGGGTGCTTACTATCCATCTCTGTGTATGTGGTGATGAATGAGGATGCCATCGTCTATTACTGACATCTACGTCATATCGTTGGAGTAATATCAAATAAAAAAGTCTACCTTGATGCATGTGTCACTTTCATACGTGTCTCTGCCAGTAAAATTATGTGTCTATGTGATTTTTAAATATAGCATATATTGAATTTTTATTTTATATCTTTCCAAAACCAAGTAGATAATCATCATTTTATTTATTATTTATAAATATTTATAATAATTTATTTATTCATCAAATTATAAGTAAAAAAGTAAACATAGTGATGTTAATTTCGAGAATCATCCAAGTAGTCGGTAGAGAAATACCCACTCTCTATTAGAATTCGATTTAATACTAGAGGAAGGTTACCTTGAAAATCAAAAATAAAGAAATTCAATTGAGTAGAAACCCTAAAAGTTAACGCAAAATGAATACGTGATTAAAATTTAATCATCTCATTAGTGTATATCAAATATCTGAAGAAGTACTCTCCCAACAGCAGATCGAAGGGAATCGCCCTACCTGCCCTTGGCAAGGTAATAATATAATGTCACACTGGTCATACTTATATCGGGATGAAATAACATATTTAAAATATCTCTTTTAAAAATTATCAATATCAAATAATATAAATTAGTACTCAATTGACTTGAACCTTAGTTTAATCGATTTAATTGAACTCGATTTACTAGAACCGATCTCTAATCCTCATTTAACTGGTCTGTAACCATATTAAACTAGTATAATTTAGACTAGATTAGGTTTAATTTAGGTTAAACTAACTTGAATAAGTTAATCAATTCAGAATCACCCAGAATCAATTTAGACTAATCAAGCTTAGTTTAGTTCAATTAATATTTGGCTCAAATTCAATAATAATATTGGGCTAGACTAGACCAACCCATATACTAGTCATGTACATTACACATGACTGGGCATACATCACACCAAGCTGGCTCAGCCTTAGCCCATGGACTAGTTATGTGCATTGCACGTAACTGCCCATGATGGTTGAACTGGGTTAGCCTACAGGCTAGGGCTTGACCCCTAGGTTGGGCCTGGCTAATAGGTTGGGCCTGGCCAGTGGGTTGTGACTAACCTATGGGTTGTGCCTAGCTTATAAGCAATTTTAATCCAATTTCATACCACAGCGTATATTCATTAATAATTATATAAATAAAAACATAATAACATATTAAAAGATAGATTGAGAGATAAGCTTTAAAATAAGAAAATAATCTTATAAATTTAAATAGAAATCATACTTTCAACACATGTATAATTTCAATATATTCTAGTCAAATAAATTTTAAATTATTCAGAATAGTATATTTTAATTTTTAAATCAAAGAATATAAAAATTTTTAGATAACATATTTTAATCCAAATAAAATTAAAGATAAACTATAATACTAAGAAATATTATATATTTAATACATAAAGTATGTAAATTTTTAACATGTTTAAATCTAAAAATAAAAATTATAAGTAGGGGTCAAAGAACATTATAAAAATTGCAGCTAATAGATTTTAATATAATAATAAATTTTTTTGACATTTAACGAATTAATAAATATTTTTAAACTATAAATTTTTTAATATTTAAATAATCAAAATAAAAATTAAAACTTTTATTTTTAAGAAAGGTAGGGAAACCTATTTCTCGTTCGGTGTAACTCCTTTAAATAGGAGAGAAATGAGAAATGAATGAAAGAAATCCCTCTTAGGAGGAGATTAGCTTCTATTAAAGATAATTTATTTTAATTTTTATATTTATTTAATATGAATTATTTCTATTTAGTATACTAATAAATATGATATCACCCTATTTAGAATACTTAATAGTTATTTCTTAATTCACAATAAAAATAAGAAAATAGATTAAGATTTTCTAAATTACAATGACAAGTAAAGAAAAAGATTAATTCCTAACTTAACTATTTGATTTGATTACATTTCTCTCCTCCTATAGGAAATTTGGTCCCCAAATTTAGCATATCTTCTTCTCTTTCCCACATTGCCTCTTAGTCTGAATGGTATTGCCAGCAAATCTTTACCAAATGTATAATTTTATTCTTTAGAACATGTTCTTTCCTTTCCAAGATCTAGGTTGATTGTTCTCTAAAAGTGACATCATCTCTTAATTGTAGAGGTTGATAAGATATGATATGTGATGGATCCCTGATATATCTCCGATACATGGAATACATCATGCATACTAGCCAAAGCCAGGGGCAATGTCAATCTATATACCATAGGCTCGACCTTTTATAAGATCTCAAATGAGCCAATAAATATTGGACTAATTTCCCCCTTTGTCCAAACCTCATAACTCCCTTAGTTGGCGACACTTTTAAGAAGACGTGCTCACCCACTTCGAACTCTAAATCTCTTTGCTTTCGATTTGTATAACTTTTTTAATGGCTTTGAGCTGTTAATAATCTTTGACATTTAATTCGAATATTATTAGCAATTTTTTGAATTAATTGAGGTTCCAAAAGCTTCTAGTCTCCTATCTCATCCCAATAGACAAGTGATATGCACTTTCTTCCATTAAGAGCTTCAAATGGAGCCATTTATATACTAGAGTGATAACTACTATTGTACGAAAACTTAATTAGGTGTAAGTAAATATCCCAACTCCTACTAAAGTCCAAAGCATATGCTCTTAAGAGAACTTCAAGAGTTTGTATTGTCCTTTCAGATTGACCATTAGTTTAGGGGTAAAAAGCTGTACTAAACTTTAACTGCATGCCCAAAGATTTTTGTAAACTTCCTTAAAACTTAGAGGTGAACCTTGGATCTCTATCTGAGATAATGCTAACTAGCACTCCATGATATCAAATAATCTCCTTAATATATAAGCTTGCTAGTTTATCCAATGAATACTTCTTGTTAACAGGGAGGAAGTGAGTAGATTTAATAAGTCTATCTAATACTACACAAATTCCGTCATAACCTTTCGTAGTCTTGGGTAATCCTATCACAAAATCCATAGTGACTAGCTCCTACTTACATTCAGGAATTGAATTCCTTTGTAATTTTCTCACAAGTACTCGATGTTCTACCTTCACCTGCTGGCATATCAGATATTTAGAAACAAACTCTGCTATATCTCTCTTCATATCATGCTACTAGTAGTTTTGGTGTAAATCTCGATACATCTTAGTAGTCCTAGGATGGATATTAAATTTTGATCTGTGTGCCTCCTCCAATAATTGTATCTTTATTGTATGACTTTCGGGAATACAAAGACGATTATAGAATGTACTAGAATCATCTTCGGTTTAGAGGAATTCGAGTCTAGATCCTTAAGTTATATCCTTAACTATCATATGGAGATATGCATCTTCCTTCTGATTTTCTTTAACGTTTTCTACTAAATGATCGTGCCATCAGACATGCAAGAAAATCTTTATTTGTCTCCGATAAAAGTTTAAGTTTTATTTGTCTCCGATAAAAGTTTAAGTTTTAAGTCTGCCAACTCTATTACCATTGAATTCCTTTGAATATTCATATAAGCTATGAGACTAAAAGTATTTCTGCTTAAGGCATCATCAATTACATTAGCCTTCCCAGGATGATAGTTGATATTAAAATCATAATTCTTTAGAAAGTCCAACCATCTTCTTTGTCTCATATTTAAATTTTTTTATATGAAAATATATTTGAGACTCTTATAATCTATGAAGATTTCAAAAGTTTATCCATAGAGATAATGTATCTAAATTTTTAATGTGAAAATGATAGCTGCTAGCTCTAAGTAATGAATCTTCTCCCTATTTGGTGGCAATGCAAGTAGGTCTTAAGGAAAAATATATATCAACTTCGTTTGGTCTAAACCATTGACCATAATCCTTAAATTGAAATTGATAATAATACACTCATCGGACCCTTATAAGTCAATCTTAATCTTGCCCACTTTCAATGTGGGACTAATCAGGTGTGTTATAGAAAATCTCGTACAACGGGGGATGCTCTTTAATATTGGCTTCTTAGATTCTTCTCCAGAAATGAAGGTCAAGTACTCCTGACATCCTTTCAGTAATAGTTGGGTAGCACTTAAGGTTGAAATAATAGAAGGGAACTTTTCTTGAATCTAAGTGAACTTGAAAGATGGTTGATCTAGGGGTAAGAAAGTAATAGTATTCCGGAAACAATCGACACTTGCATGGTATGCTGAAAGCTACTCCATACCCAAGATAGCATCGAAATCTTGAAATTCTAGTAGAGTAAGATCTACTAGCAAATCGTGACTTTCAATAGTAATAACATAGTTTCTATATATATGATCAACTATCAAAGAGTTTCCAACTAGTGTTACTACCATTAATGCATTACTCATTATCTCACAATTTCTATGCAATTTCATAGCAAAATGGAGTGATATAAAAGAATACGTAGAATCAGAATCTATAAGCCCATATGTTGGCATACCACTAAGTGTGATGATACTTTTAATAATAGATCTCGAGGCTTCAGCATCTTGATGAGTCAATGTGTAGAATCTTGCCTGTCCTCCCTCTCTGGGTCCTAGTTGTTGTTGTCCAGCTATTTAGGGTGGAGCTCGGCGTTAATGTTGCTTCAGAGGGTAGTCCTTCGACATGTGCCCCGGTTGTTGACAATAAATACATACATGTTGTCCTATGAGGCATGAGGTGGAAACATAATTTGTCTTCCCATAGAAATAGCATCTTAAAGTGACTTGATTACTAGGAGCTCCTACTTGTTGATGCCTAAACTGTTTGTCTTTGCCTTTCTTCGAGGGTCCAAAATGTGATCCCCCATACACAAATGGTGTACTACTAAAAGGTTGCTTTCGATCTTTTGCTTGTTGTAGTTTATTATCTAATTTCGCCACCACCAGAGCTCGATTTAACACTTCATCATATGTTAGTAAAATTAGTACTGTAATGAACTTTCTAATTGATGATCGAAGTCTTCTCTCAAAATGACGAGCTCTTTGATTTTCATTGAAAGCAATATGTGAAGAGAACTGGGCCAACTCACTGAAATAATGATGATATTCTATTACGATTCTACTTCCCTGATGGATGCTAAGAAACTCTAGTTGTTTCTCAAAGCAAATCGAATCAGGAAAGAACTATTCATAAAATGCATCTTTAAACTGCTCCCAAGTCACCACATTACCTCTCGCCTCTAGCATCCTCTATTTTGAGGTCTACAAAGTGTTTATATTCCCTTCCAAAATGAAAGAAGCGAAAGGCACCTTTTGATTTTCCCTACATTCAATAGCTTCGAATGTCTTCTTCACTTGACGAATCCAACATTCAACAAAGATTAGATCTAGTTTGCTCACAAAAACTGGTGGTTCCAATCTCTAAGGTATTATTTTTACCCCGTGGAATTCCATCTCGCTTGTCCTAACGCTCAAATTATCCTCTAATAGCATTAAGTTCTCCGTATATATCATTTAGAGCATTGACGGGTGTTGGGGCATAAGGTGCATTCTGCGAAGTCGAAGAAGTTGGTATATAATCAGTGGCAGGTGTATGTGAAAACTAGGTTTGCTCTACAATGCGTAGAACTTCCAAGTTATTGTTTGTTCGAACACCTCTCCAAGTGCGTAGACTAATAGAATTATGACCATAAGCACCCCGATTGATAGGACCACCCGGAATTGGCTCTATTACTCTTATAATAAGTTAAAAATAATCATCAGTTAGAGTCAATCAAGGGACCTAATATACCTAGAAGCCCTAGACTATGCTTTGACACTATAAAAAGATGTCACATCCTGTATTCTTTTTTTTATATCTTTCCATACGTTCAAAGCCAAGTAGATAAATAATACTTTATTCATCATTTATAAACATTTATTATAATTTATTTATTTATCAAATCATAAGTAGAAAAGTAAACATAGTGATGTTAACTTCAAGAATTATCCAAGTGGCTCCACTTAGCGGTAGAGGAAGGTCTGTTCTCCATTGGAATATGATTTAGTACTAGAGGGAGGCTACTCTGGAAATCAAAAACAAAGAAAATTTAGTAATACTGAGTAGGAATCCCAAAAGTCAACTCAAAATGAATACATGATCAAAATTCAATAATCCTATTGGCATATATTAAATATCCAAAGGTGCACTCCCTCAACAATGGATGGAGAGACTTTATCCTACGGGATGAGTTTGTATTTTTCTAACAGCGGATGTATGCAAACTCATATCATACTCCAAACAGGGGATGGAGTGGTGTCCCTCACCTGCCAAAGTAGGGACATGTTCATCTCAATAGCAGATAAAGGAACCGTCCAACTATCACGTCTAACGACTTGCTAATCCCCAAAGAGAATCGCCCTACCAGCCCTTGATAGGGTAATAACATAATCTCACACTAGTCATATCTATATCGGGATGAAATAATAATTTAAAATATCTCGTTTAAATATCATCGATATCAAATAATACAAATTAACCCTCAATTGTCTTGAACATTAGTTCAATCAATCTAATTGAACTCGATTTACTAGAACTAACTGAACCAATTGCCAATTCTCATTTAACTAGTCTGGAACCACCCTAGACTAGTATAATTTGGACTAGATTAGGTTCAATTTATGTTAAACTAACTTGAATAAAATAATCAATTTGGAATCACCCTAAATATTGATTGCATTAAACATTTATTATAATTTATTTATTTATTCAATTTAGGCTCAAATCCAACAATAATATTAGGCTAGATTGGGTCAATCTATATACTGGTCATGTACATTACACATGAATAGGCATGCATCACACTAGGCTGGCCCAGCCTTAGCCTATGGGTTGGTCATGTGCGTCACACGTGACCACCCATGATGGTTGGGCTGGGTTACCCTACGAGCCAAGGCCTGACCCTTGGGTTGGGCCTAGCTTACGAGTTGGGCCTGGTCTATTGATTGGGCTTGGCTAGCGGGCTGTGGCCTAACCTACGGGTTGGGTCTAGCCTATGAGCAATTTCAATCGAATTTATATCTAATTTTATGCCACAACATATATTAATTGACAATTATATAAACAAAAACATAATAACACATTAAAAAAAAGATTGAGAGATAAAACTTTAATGCAAAGAAATAACCTTATAAATTCAAATAGAAATCATACTTTCAACACATATAATAATTTTAACATATTTTAGTTAAATAAATTTTAAATCATTCCGAATAACACATTTTAATTTTCAGATCAAAGAATATTAAAAATTTTAGATAATATATTTTAATCTAATAAAAAATTTAATTTAAATAAGATTAAAGGTAAACTATAATGTTAAGAAATATCTTATATTTAATACAGAAAACATGTAAATTTTTAACATGTTTAAATTAAAAATAAAAATCATAAGCATAAGTAAAAAACATTATAAAAACTTTTGTTGATAGATTTTAAGACAATAATAAAAAATTTTGACATTTAAAGAATTGATAAATTTTTTAAAACTTTCAACATTTAAAGAATCAAAATAAAAATAAAAACTTTTATTTTTAAGAAAGGTAGGGAAATCTACCTCTCGTCAACAGGGTATAACCCTTCGTTTCTTCCGCTGTTAGGCTCGGCTAAGCGAAGAACGAATGAAAGAAATTCCTTCCTTAAGTAGGAGGAGGTGAGCCCCCATTAAATTTTTTTAATTTTTATATTTATTTAATATAAATTATTTCTATTTAATATACTAATAAATATAATATAACTCTATTTGGAATGCTTAATAGATACTTTTAATTCATAAGAACAAACAAGAAAATAGATTAAGATTTTTTAAATTACAATGACAAGGAAAAAGATTAGTTCCTAACTTAACTATTTGATTTGATTACATATATTGTATTTCAAGTGCCACGCAACTGAAAGAGAAATGAAAGTTCTAACCATAGTCAACCGGTTAGTTAGAACATATATTGATTGTATTTCCAATAATAAGTGCCAAATTCCTTGCAATAAGACAGTCATCATCATCATCAGATTGGATCTTGATCTTACAAGCTTATTTACAACCTCCCATAGATTCTCTTGAAGTTAACTCTATCAGATCCCAAGTGTGAGTTTTGGTGGATGCATCATGTTCTTCCTCCATATCCTTTTGGTGAGAACGATTAGGGAAAGCCTCAGGGAAAGAGCAAAGTTTAAATGAAACGGCAAGAACAAAATATTTTTAACTGAGTTGAATGTTCACATGCCTTTTCACAACGATAAAGAACACTGATATGAGAATTTGTCTTGAAAGGAGCCGTAGTTGGACTATCGAATTGATGGGTGTCACTAAGGATAGATTGAAGATTGAAGTAGTCGAAAGAATCACATACTCTTTCATGAACTTTTTTTGGTGCCAATTCGAATGGGGCAGTAGAAAATTTTGGAACCAACATTGAGTCTCGATGTCTATGGAAGCTGTCGACTAAATCATAGGTATCAATACCACCACTGCCTCGTGTTAATTCCATCAACTAAAAATAGTATTCATTTATTTATTTTTCTTTGTTATTCTCATACTGTTGTTGTAATGATATTTAAGAAGATAAAAAAATATCAACTAAAATATTAATTCAAATATAAGAAAACTATTGGCATAATCATGTATATATATATATGTACATGTAACAATTGGCCCAAATTCAAACTTCGATTACTACTCCTCGAAACTAGAACTTTCCAACAACATTCAAGTCTGTCGAAAAATTGTGGATGTGGGAATGGATCATCTACAAAGTCAAATTTCACAAGTTTGGCTTGGAAGATTAAGCTCATTGTATTGCTTTCTGGTCTTGGGAGACAAACATAAATGCATAATGAAAGAGTAGAAGAGTATTATTCTTACTAGTTCTTTAATAAAAATAAAATAGTAAAAGACTCCAGGGAGTCTTCTGATCAGCTTGAATTCATAATGAAATCCACATTGGTTCTTATATATCAATGCCTCTCATCGCCTTCTCTCTCTTTCCAGTTCTCTCTCTTCAAAACCATGGAAATCCACAGTGATAAGAGAAAGAGAGATTTGGATTAAAACTATCATGTAGTGATAATATTTCTATTGACTTGGAAGTCATATTTTAAGTAATCCAACAGACTGAACTATAAATGGTCAATATGAATCCAATGCTTAAATTTTTAGGATAAGATAGAGTTTTCATTGCAAAAATAAATTTCAATGTCAAAAATTAAAATTAAATAATGATAGATCAAATATACGATACATACTTTTCAATGTCATGTAAAGTTTTTATCTGATTTGTAGGTGCATCAGCAATAAATTCGAAAAATATGATGATGCCAATTTATAAGAAAAAGTATATCTTCTTCTTCTTCTTTTTTCTCATCTTTCATAAGATCGTTATAAACAATGAATTATGAATAAAATAGAGACAGAGAGAAAATCTATAATCTTTCAATGATTGATTCACGTGATTATAAATAAATAAAAGAAAATATATAATATTTTAATAATATCAGGTCCTTAGAAATATAAATCATAGGGACATATAGATCATGAAGACATTTCACTTATGGTGTTTGCGCGATAGAATTGAAGCTGAGATGACTCCCGGGAGTCTTTTGCTTTTTCTTATTTTTATTAAAGGACCAGTAAGAATAATATTCTAATCTTCCATAACAAAATGTTCATTATGCATTTAATTAAAAGACCATCGGGCTCGGGTCATATTCAATTGTAAGACCAGCAAACCTATGAGTTTAATCTTCCCAGCCAAGCTGAAATTTGACTGTGCCGATGATCAGTCCACATTAATATCTCACATCAGTCCACTTTGTTTCTCCTTCTTTGTTTTGGAACTTAGAATTACTGATAACTAAATATATCACCCTTATTCACATCTTCATGTAGTTTTAGAAGATGTGAATAATAACAATAATAGTTATGCTCCATGGTCCTTTAATCTGACTTGAGAGCCTGTCTAAAGTCAATATTTGAAATTTCATGAGAACCTATCCAAAATCATTATTTAAATCTGACATGAAATTTCATCGTGAATAATAACAATCAATCGATTAAACAAGCAAGTGGACTCGGAGGGAGTGGCACAAAATCGCAATACTAGATCTACCTACGAATTAGCACGTTAAAAGGATTTGTTGAGTTATTAGAGCTTTAGTTGAGTTATTGAAGGTTCCATTGTCATATTAAGGGATTGTTGATGCACGTCCAAGACCCTCTTAGATTATGGTTATCCATGTTTCTTTGATGATTTTTTGAGATACAAATTGTACAAGCTGTGAAGTGTCTTGTTTGGTTGGTTGGGAGCATAGGGGTCAAAACAATCTATTTGGTCTATTACGGCACATATTTGCAGATATTAGATCATATAAGTTAGTGAAGCACAAGAATTTCCCTCGTGTTTACAATAGGGTGACTTGGAAGTTGGCATGTAGAGTTAGACTTATTATTATCGGATGGGCCTACGATGTGTTCAAAAGTCAAAAATATTATCAATGAGATGCATCATATTATTAGTAGTGACAGAAGATAGACTTTATTTCACACTACTCAAACACACACTAAACTCAAACATAGATGCCTGCAACAGACATTGGCATCCTTATTCATCATGGCACACAAGGGTTGGCTAAGCCAGCATCACGTAGACTCCAAATGCAGTGAGATACTCTTCAGTTGCATGACCAAAGAAGCCCTTAATCTCGTCATATTCTACGTTGACTTCGAAAAAGGTTCCACCCCCACCTCCATATGGACCGTATGTCTTTGCAAGATTGGTGGTAAACGTGAGTTGAGATACACATGGAAATTCAGAACAGTCGTGTTTGACATACCCAGAAACGGAGGTGAGGTATTCATCTTGCATCAGACTAAACTGCGAGGCAATTAGAGCGATGATAGATTTAGCGACTTATATATTTCATAGCAGGTATTAGAAGGAGGGAGGGGAAGGCAAAAGAATAGATGCATGGAGGTTGGAGAGGCATGCCTGGAATAGTTCACCGCCGGGGCCTCCATATCTGGGAGTCACGCGAGTGGTTCCGTCGATGTCGAAGGTTATCTTAATGGAGTTTACGCATGAAGCTGCGCCAATGCTGATGCCAGTGATTTTGTCTGCAGGTTCCATGGCCCAACGAGACTCGTTGCCGCATGGACATTTGGGGACGCCCCCTCGGGCATGCGCGGCCGTCTTGATCTGGTTGGAAGCCTGCACCACCATGCATCATCCATCACAAACCACATAGAGTTAGAATAGAAACTGCAGTACTACATAATAGATAGGCCTCCCTCTAAAGGAAGCAAAGCTATATTCTTTCGGTGGAGGCAGAGTATCTATATAGCGTCTCTTCTCACCATCAGCGAGCTTATGAAGGAAGGAACTCCTCTCACACCGGATGATATGCAAACCCACTTGACTCGATGGGGAGAGAGAGGATGGATGGGGGGGTATTTATAGAACCAAAAGGTGCATGAAGTTGTCCAATATTTATGTATGAATGGAACTTGTAACAACAATACAGAAAGAAAGAAACAGTAAGGGTACCGCTTCCAAGTCATTGTTTTACTTAAACCGAGAGGATCGAGTTCTTTGCTGTTTTCTTCTTTTTAGTCAGGTTTATGTGTGGATAACATCGTCAATAACCTAAAAATTTAAGCATTGGATTCATATTGACCATTTATAGTTAAGTCTGTTGGATTACTTAAAATATGACTTCCAAGTCAATAGAAATATTATCACTCCATGCTGATCTTCGATTAATCCAAATCTCTCTTTCTCTTATCACTGTGGTTTTGGTTTTGAGGAGAGAGAACTGGAAAGAGTTTTCCATGGTTTTAAAAATTTAAGAACCAATGTGGATTTCACTATTAATTCAAGCTGATCAGAAGACTCCCGGGAGTCTTTTACTATTTTATTTTTATTAAAGAACTAGTAAGAATAATACTCTTCTAGTCTTTCGTTATGAATTTATGTTTGTCTCCGTAGATCATTCGGCTTCGGTCATATTTAATTAAAAGATCAGAAAAGCAATACTATGAGCTTAATCTTCCAAGCCAAACTAGTGAAATTTGACATCGTAGATGATCCATTACCGTTCACCACATTAGTATTGTTTCTGAAAATAATGAATCCTTCAAATGATCATACTATTATTTCATACTTTTTTTAACATACTTACTGTTGGAAAGTTCAAGTTTCAGAGTAGTTATGTAAGTTGAATTTAATCCGATTGTTACCGATCATATACATGTCGATAGAGATACATGATTATGCCAATGGTTTTACTATATTTGAATCAAGATTTTAGTTTATATTTTTTTGTATCTTCTTAAATACCACAACAATAGTATGAGAACAACAAAGAAAGATTTTTAAAAAAAGTTTTATCTTTTTACCTATTATTTTTATATTTTTATCAATAAAATTGACAACATTAGGATATATTGACTTAGATGTTTTACTTTTATAATTATAGAGATTTTAATATAAAATTTTGAAATCTAGATACACAAAATCATTATTTAAGACTTCATGCAAGAATAATACTCTTCTAGTCTTTTGCATTTATGTTTGTCGGCTTTGGTCATATTTAATTAAAAGACCAGCAAAGCAAACTAGTGAAATTGGACATATTATATGATCCATTCCCATCCAACAAACTATTACATCTATCTTGCACCTGAAAATAATGTATCCTTCAAATTGGACTGTTGGAAAGTCCAAGTTTGAGTAGTAATAAAAGTTGAATTTAAACTAATTATTACCAATTTACATGGAGATGCATGATTATACCAATAGTTTTGCTATATTTAAATCAATATTTTAGTTTATATTTTTTTATCTTGTTAAATATCACAACAACAGTATGAGAATAATAATTTTTTTTATTTTTACTTTTGTATCTATTATTTTCATATTTTCGTTAGAAAAATCGATGATGTTACGGTAAATGGACCTAGATCTTTCACTTTCGAGATTTTAATATTAATCTATAATTATTTTGAAAAAAATTGATAGTCAATATTTAATTTAAATCGAGTGGATATTCAATAGATACATGGATGATATCTTAATATAAAAACCAAACTTTCCTACTGGGGTTATTAAAATTAACCATTTACTTTGTTGAAAGAATTATGCATCAAAATTCCATTCTAATCCTGCTGAGGTTATTCAATAGATACATAAGATAAACCATTTACTTTTTTTGAAAGAATTTCATACTAATCCTGCTGGGATTATTAAAATTAATATGACATCAAAGTCATTATTTAATTATGCATAAAAGAATAATACTCTTCTAGTCTTTCATTATGCATTTATGTTTGTCTCCTACGCCATTGGGCTTCGTTCATATTTAATTAAAAGACAGCAAAGCAATACTATGAGCTTAATCTTCGACATTGAAGATGATCCATTCCCATCTACCACACTATTACATCTATCTGGTATATGAAAATAATGTATCCTTCATTGGAAAGTTCAAGTTTCGAGTAATGGAAGTTAAATTTAAATCAATTATCTTAATGTTATCGATTTTACGGATGAAAATATAAAAATAATAGATAAAAAGATAAAAATTAAAAAATCTTTCTTTGTTGTTCTCATACTGTTGTTGCGATATTTAATAAGATACAAAAAAATATAAACTAAAATCTTGATTCAAATATAGTAAAACTATTGGCATAATCATGTATCTCTATCCGATCAGCAACAATTGGTTTAAATTCAACTTCTATTACTACTGGAAACTTAAAATTTTCAACAGTAAGTCTGTTAAAAAAGTATGAAATAATGAATTCATTGTTTTTAGATACAAGATAGATATACTAATGTGTGGTGAATGGGAATGGATCATCTAAAATGTCAAATTTCAATAGTTTGGCTTGGAGTCTGTTAAAAAAGTATGAAATAATAGATTCAATATTTACAGATACAAGATAGATATACTAATGTGTGGTGAATGGAAATGGATCATCTACAATGTCAAATTTCACTAGTTTGGCTTGGAAGATTAAGCCCACAGTATTGCTATTATGGTATTTTAATTAAATATGACCGAAGCCCATTGGTCTACGAGACAAACATAAATTCATAATGAAAGACTAGAAGAGTATTATTCGTAAAAGTTCTTTAATCAAAATAAAATAGTAAAATACTCCCGGGAGTCTTCTGATCAGCATGCAGTGGAAAATGATCAGCCCTATTTGTTTTGTCCAGTTTGAATTCAAAGGTAAGAAGGCGGTGTTAAGATATCGCACGGTCATGTTTGAACCGAAAAGGAAGGAAAGAAAAAGAAGAAAAGAGAGACTGCTTGATGTTAATACACGTAGAAGATAGGATCATTCGTATAAAGATTTAATGCAAACCATTCGTATTATAAACGAAGATGAGCATGGAGTGATAATATTTCTACCGACTTTGGATTGAGATTGACTACTTGGAAGTCATATTTTAAGTAATCCAACCTATAAATGGTCAATATGAATCCAATGCTTTAAGTAATACAAGTTCCATTCATACATAAATATTGGACAACTTGATGCACCTTTTGGTTCTATAAATACCCCCCTATCCATCCATCCTCTCTCCCCCCATCGAGTCGACTGTGTTTGCATATCATCCGGTGTGAGAGGAGTTCCTTCCTTCCTTCATAAGCTCGCTGATGATGAGAGAGACGCTATGTAGATATTCTGCATCCACCGAAGGAATATAGCTTTGCTTCCTTTAGATGGAGGCCTATCTATTATGTAGTACTGCAGTTTCTATTCTACTCTATGTGGTTTGTGATGGATGATGCATGGTGGTGCAGGCTTCAAACCATATCAAGACGGCCGCGCATGCCCGAGGGGGCGTCCGCAAATGTCCATGCGACAACGAGTCTCGTTGGGCCATGGAACCTGCAGACAAAATCACTGGCATCAGCATTGGCGCTGCTTCATGCGTAAACTCCATTAAGATAACCTTCGACATCGACGGAACCACTCGCGTAACTCCCAGATATGGAGGCCCCGGCGGTGAACTATTCCAGGCATGCCTCTCCGACCTCCATCCATCCATCCATGCATCTATTATTTTGCCTTCCCCTCCCTCCTACTAATACCTGCTATCAAATATATAAATCGCTAAATGTATCATCGCTCTAATTGCCTTGCAGTTTACTCTCATGCAAGATGAATACCTCACCTCCGTTTCTGGGTATGTCAAATACGACTGTTCTGAATTTCCATGCGTCTCTCAGCTCACGTTTACCACCAATCTTGGAAAGACATACGGTCCATATGGAGGTGGGGGTGGAACCTTTTTTGAAGTCAACGTAGAATATGACGAGATTAAGGGCTTCTTCGGACAAGCAACTACAGAGTATCTCACTGCATTTGGAGTCTACGTGATGCTGGCTTAGCCAACCAATGTGTGCCATGATGAATAAGGATGCCAATGTCTGTTACTGGCATCTATGTTTGAGTTGGATGTGTGTTTGAGTAGTGTGAAATAAAGTCTATCTTATTAATACTATGATGTGTCTCATTGTTGATATTTGTGACTTTTCAACACATCATTCGCCCATCAGGAAATAATAAGTCGAATTTACCATGCTCACTTCTAAGTCATCCTATTATAAATTCACAAACTTATATGATATAACATCTCCATAGTCGTACCTTAATAGAGCAATATCATAAACACTCAATTGAAGTTGCCATGACATTATCACAAAAGTAAATTTGATAAATCAAGTTCGATAGGATTACTTAAGTTTATAATAAAAAGAATCCCTCCCATCAATGTCATATCTTAAGAAATCATATCATAATAAAACAACGATTATTAAAAAAATATTTAATTAGATTTTAAATCTTTAAAAAAATATTTTACACATGCACATGAATTTTATAAAATAGGTAAATAAGTCTAATAAACATAATAATACCATATTAAGTCTAACTGCTAATGTGTGTCATAGCGATCGTTTATCATAAATGTCAAACTTTCTTCTATATATCATAATGTTATTAGTCCTTCCTATTGCAGTAAAAAAATCTTCTATAATTTATCTATTTATGACAATTCTATTATAAATATTCAATCATAATATGTATATACATAAATGTAAATAAGATAACAGAAATAAATAATTTTAATTATAAAATTAAGAATGTCAATTATAATGTCCACTAAAACATATATTATCATATCTTTTACAGGTTATTCATAATCCCAATCATAAGAATATATTCTTTACAATTATTTAGACTATAAATTCTAAGTGAATGAATTAGAAATCAATATAATGAAACTTAAAACTCAAATTGACACAAACTTAATTCTCCATTAACTGATCATAGAAAGGGACTGTATTTAATTGCTTGACATAAAAGCCAGGCTACAATATTATTTTGTGATATGGGATACATATATGCCGTTCCGATCGATCATGGATTCAAATCTTGATGCATTCAATATGTCCTTGCATAGAGTGGATAATCGAGTTGGTGTACAAGCATGAATTCATGCATGGAAGGATGGATTGCAGCGTGCACGCATGAAGAAAGACCATGAAGTTTTAAATAATGACTTGGGATGGAGCTGGACTTTGAAGTCATATTAATTTTAGATTAAGATGTCATCCACACATGAATAAGAGTAATGTGTCCATCCAATATCCACTCGGTCTAAATGAAATATTGACTACCAGCTTTAGTCTGAATTAGAAGTCTCGATCATTTCACCTTCGATCGACGTTGAACAACCTCACCTTGATTCTATAAACACTCCCACTCGCTCTCGCCCCAGTGTGTGCATATCATCCGGTGCGAGAGGAGCTCGCTTCAGAATGGTGAGAGCGAGAGAGAGCTCCGTATATTTGGTTTGCTTCCTTTGCAGGGAAGCCTAAGTAGTACACATTGCAGTTTCTATTCTACTCTATTTGGTTTGTGATGGATGCATGGTGGTGCAGGCTTCAAACGTGATCAAGACGGCGGCGCAAGCTCGAGGATGGGGCTTCCGCAAATGTCCATGCGATAGCGAGTCTCGTTGGGGCATGGAACCTGCTGACAAAATCACAGGCATTAGCGTTGGCGCCGCTTCATGCGTAAACTCCATTAAGATAACCTTCGAGATAGACGGCACCACTCGCGTAACTCATATGGAGGCTCCGACGGTGAACTATTCCAGGCATGCCTCTCCAACTTCAATCGATGTACTTTCTAATCAGGCTGCCACCTGATAACAGATACACTATAGCTAAGTGTATCATTGTTCTAATTGCCTTGCAGATTACTCTCATGCAAGATGAATACCTCACCTCTGTTTCTGGGTATGTCAAACACATCTGTTCGGACCTTCCTTGCATATCTCAACTCATGTTTGGCACCAATCTTGGAAGGACACATGGTCCATATGGAGGTGGGGGTGGAACCTTTTTCGAAGTAAACGTAGAATATGACGACATCAAAGGCTTCTTTGGATTTGCAACTACCGAGCATCTCACTGTATTTGGAGTCTACGTGATGCTGGCTTAGCAAACCCGCTTGGAGGGTGCTTACTATCCATCTCTATGTATGTGATGATGAATGAGGATGCCATCGTCTGTTACTGACATCTACGTCATATCGTTGGAGTAATGTCAAATAAAAAAGTCTACCTTCATGCATGTGTCACTTTCATACGTGTCTCTACTAGTGAAACTATGTGTCATTGGTATCATTTGTGAATTTTAATTAGAGCATATATTGTATTTCAAGTGCCACGCAGCTGAAAGAGAAATAAAAGTTCTTGAGAGAGATTTCCGTTGATAACAAAGAGTTTGATAACATAGAGAGTTCTTCAACTGCATAGCACTCTGCTCAGTTAAAGAAAATTTCTCTTTCACCATTTATAAATAGACTTGGAATATGCTTTTCTCTTTACCTTTACAATTTCATTCTTCATCTCTCATTTTATCATGGTATTAGAGCAGTGAGAAAAGCGAAGCTTCGCCCCTACCTCTGGCCAGTGACCAACGCTCTACATTCTCAAGAGGCTCCGCGGTCAATCCTCATCTTCCTCACTATGGTAGTCTTCGCTGATCTGTCATTAGTCAGCGGACTTGAGGAGAACAAAGGGGACGCCTGTGCCCTCAACAATTTGCATGTCAGGACTCAGTGGTCCGGCGCGCTCTCCTTCGCGTATACGTACCGTCGTGCCACGCATAGCACCACGTGGATCACCACTGCGTGCACAAACTCAAGCCACCGTAGTCACCCACCTCTCACCTCCCACCTTCCACCACCACCAGCGCCCCATCACTGAACCTCTGCTCCAGACTTACTCTGCTTCCGTGCGCTGGACCATCAGGCAGCCCTCTTTGTGGACCTGGTCGCCATAACTCTCTCACTGGGTACCATTGACTAGCTCCTAGCTCTCTCCCTCCGGTGACTTCGCCTTCGGATTCTACCCCACCGACTCCCAAAGCCGTCGTCTGGTTCACCAACCGCTGGCCTCGACAAGCAGCATTTGGAACCTTTCCACGCTGCTTGCTGCATCATTGCCCAGATTCCTAACTACTGATCTGCTGCACAAAGATCTGCAGCTGTCTTGCACAAAGCTAATCTCTTCCTTCAAAGACCTCATTTGCCAACAATCTACCTCAGGTGACACGGATCTGCACCACCACTTCTGCTTCCCTGATCATTGAGGTTGTTGCAAACTTTTACCTACTCACATATTGGTACATATCTTCCATATGTCCTCATCATCTACCTCTAATGCTCCGGTTATTGTTCTCGCAGGGAACCATAATACTTTCCCACATACAAACTTATTTCCATCAATGCAGCAACCCTCATCCCGTTCAAATTATCCAAAGGTGGCAACTACGCATCCTGGTGTGCTCAATTCTCTAATCTTCTATTTGGCTATGATCTTCTAGGCTATGTCGATAGCTCTCTTCGTTGTCCACCAGCGATACTCAACATTTTAGGTGCACCTAGTCTAGTATCAAATCTGGACCACAAACTATGGTTACGCCAGGATCGTCTCATCCTTCAAGCAATTCAAGCCTCGGTCACTGGATCCCTCGGCCCACTCATTTCTTCATGCGACACTACTATCGAAGCTTGGTGCAAGTTGCAAACCACCCTGGCCAATCGTTCCCGCACTCATATGCTTAGTCTCTTATCCAATCTTATGAAGATAAAACAAGAGGGAAGTACTATTGCTGATTATCTACACAATATAAATATCATCATCAATAACTTGGCCTTGATAGGTCATTCTCTTAATGATGAAGAAGTTGCAGTCCATATCCCCATATCCTCAATGGCTTATGAGATGAGTACAAGGAATTAGCAGTAGTAATACGGGCATGTGATTCACTAGTATCCTTCGAAGAACTCTACGACAAGCTAACTGACTTTGAGATATGTCTAAAGCGCGATGACAAACAACCAGGACCATCCATCACAGCTCAAGTCAATCATAAATCTACGAGGAGGAGCAATCCATATAACAAGACTATCAACAAAGGTTTGACCAAGATGTCTTTTGAACCTATGAGCTTCAACCAAACCATCCCTCCTCTTCATCAACATTCCAATCATAATAACCAAGGTGGCTACTTCAATCATCAGCAGTCCTAGCGCCCTCAATGCACAAACCAACAAAGAGTTATTTGCCAACTATGTGATAAAGTCGATCACTCTGCAAAGGTCTATCGATCTCAACCTAGACTTCCTACTCAATCACATTGGCCTCAACAAATCTCACGACTACTCCAAACACGATCATAATTGGATCGTGGACTCTAATGCATCCTACCACATCACCTCTGATCTCCAGAACTTGTCAATCCACAACTATAGTGGAAATGAGGACATCATCATCGGTGACGGTAAAAGAATTTCTATTACTCATACTGGTTCCACACCGCTTAATTCACCTACCACAACTTTTACACTCGATGATGTTTTGTGTGCACCTTACATTAAACGAAATCTTATTTCTGTTTCTCAATTTTGTAAATAAAATAATACCTCAATTGAATTCTTTCCTAACTATTTTCTTGTCAAGGATTTGAGCACGGGGGCATTCTTGGTCCAAGGTCAAAATAAATACAATATTTATGAATGACTGTCAGTTCCACAAAAAAAAATAGCCCACTGCTTACTCCTCGGTTGCAGCTCTAATTGATGTGTGGCATCATTATCTCGGTTATCCCTCTCTCTATCTAAAATAAATTATTTTCTCGTTATTCTCTTCCTACTCTTACAAATAATAGCATTCTCACTTATTGTGATGCGTGTCTCAATAATAAAAGTCATAGACTTCCTTTTGACACTTCGTCCATATCATGTTCTAAACCATTTGAAATTATTTATACTGATGTTTGGTGTATGGGGCCCTGCTCCCGTCACTTCTTTTGATAAATTTAGATTTTATGTTATTTTTATAGACTATTTTACTAAGTACATATGGATATACCCTCTTCGTCATAAATCAGAAGTTTCAACAATCTTCACCAACTTTAAAAAGCTGGTTGCAAACTTCTTTCAGTCTACAATTAAAACAGTCTACTCTGATGGTGGAGGTGAATATCAAGCCCTCATATCCTATCTCTTTGCTTGCGGTATCCAACACCTTAAGTCACCTCCACACACTCCTCAACTAGTTGGCTCTGCTGAACGCAAACATCGATATATCGTAGAAACTGGTCTCACACTTCTATATCAAGTTTCCATGCCAGCAACCTTTTGGTCTGCCGCCTTTCAAGCTGCCGTCTATCTTATTAATCATCTGTTTACTCCAGTTCTCCAATACTAGTCTCCATTTGAAAAATTATTTTCTAAATCCCCAAACCTTCAAAAACTTAGAATATTTAGTTGTTTATGTTATCCGTGGCTACGTCCCTATGCCTCACACAAGATAGCGCCAATATCTAAACCTTGCATCTTCATAGAATATTCTCTTGAACATAATGCTTATTGGTGCTACGAACCAAAAACTCAAAAAGTCTTTATTTCACGTTATGGTGTTTTTGTGGAATCTGTCTTTCTATTTCAAAACCATAAGTCTTCTCCCATGTAGGCCACTCCAACAACTATATATCACTGGAGTATTCTATCGATCCCCTCAAACGAACCTCTTCCCACACCAACCAATCCTTTTCTTCAAGATCCACACTCTTTTATTCTCCCGGTTCAACAGCTCCTCACTCCCTTCATTCCTTCTCCTCTTCCTTCTTCACAAGCCTCCCCTATTACTGAAGCAATATCCTCAGAAATACAATAACCTTCTTTATCTAGTGCCACTGATATATCTCATCCTATCCCGACCCCTGTTGATGCCTCTCCACCACCCATACCAATAACACAACTTACAGTTCCTAGACATCCAATGACAATATGATCAAAAAGTGGTATCTTTAAACCACGTTAGGTTCTTGACCTGTATGCTATCACCAAATCCTCTCCCGAGACCAATGAACCCACCACAATTACTTAAGCCCAAAAATCTCCTCACTAGCGTAAAGCCATGTGTGAAGAATATGATGCTCTACTCCATAACTCCACATGGACTCTTATACCTTTTCATCCTACACAAAATATCATCGGGTATAAATGGGTCTTCCGAATTAAGCGGAACCCCGACAAGTCCGTTGCTCGATATAAAGCACGATTAGTAGCCAAAGGGTTTCATCAATGATCTAGAGTTGACTTCACAAAGACTTTTAGTCCTGTAGTTAAACCCACAACAATTCGGCTTATTCTAAGTTTGGTCATCTCCAAAGGCTGACACTTACGACAATTGGATATTAACAATGCCTTTTTATAGGGGACTCTAACTGAAGATGTCTTTATGTAGCAACCCCCTGGCTTTGTTCATCACTAGTATCCGAGACATGTCTGTAAATTATAAAAAGTCATTTATGGACTCCGTCAAGCTCCAAGAGCTTGGTATACTGAACTTGGATCGTTTCTGATATCAATTGGCTTCATCAACTCCAAGTATGATACCTCTTTATTCCTACGATCACAACATGGAAATACAATATATCTTCTAGTATATATAGATGATATTATTGTTATAGGTAATGATCCCTTGGAGATTCAGACATTTTTAAAGCAATTGGCTGATCGATTCTCTCTCAAAGACCCTTGAGCTACTTTCTGGGAATGGAAGCAACATTTACATCCTCAGGTCTCCTCCTCTCACAAAGAAAGTATATTCAAGACTTATTATAAAAGACAAATATGCAGGATATGAAAGAAGTTGCTACTCCTCTCTCTACTAGTGAATCACTCAAATTATGTGATGATAGCCCTACCACGGACTTAACTCAATATTGACAAGTACTTGGCTCCTTACAGTACTTGGCTCTCACCCATTCAGATATCTCATTTGCAGTCAATAAATTATCTCAATACATGCACCAGCCTTCTGCTATGCGTTGGCCTGCGGTTAAATGAATTTTGTGGTATCTTAAAACCACCCTTAATCATGGTCTCTTTTTCTATCAAACCACTCCACTTTATCTCCATACCTTTGCTGATGATGATTGGGCGAGAAACTTTGATGATAGAACCTCCACGTCAGGGTATGTCATCTTTCTTGGGTCTAATCCAATAAGTTGAAGTTCTAAGAAGCAAAAGATAGTGGCCCGGTCTACAACTGAAGCTGATTATCATGCTATTGCTACCACTGTCGCTAAACTCAATTGGGTCACAAATCTCCTCAAGGAACTCAAAGTTAGCTCTACCCATACTTTTATAATATATTATGATAATATTGGAGCTACCTACTTATGTGTCAATCTAGTGTTTCACTCAAGCATGAAACACATTACCATCGACTTTCAACTAGCAGACTCACTCACGAAGCCCGCAAACTATTTTTGTTGCATCGGTCCAAGATCGATATCCTTGACGGGAGCTCGATCTTGCCGAGGGCATGATAACAGAGAGATTTCCTCAACTGCATAGCAGATGAGATTTCCTCAACTGCATGAGGAAATCTCTCTGCTCAGTTAAAGAAATCTTCTCTTTCATTGTGTATAAATAGACTTCATGTGATACTGAAATATGCTTTTCTCTTTTCCTTTACAATTTCATTTTCATTCTCTTATTTTATTGATTGTATTTCCAATAATAAGTGTCAAATTCATGAGGAAACAAACCTCTTTGCAACAAGACAGTCTATCATCAGATTGGATCTTATTTACAAACCCCTATAGATTCTCTTGAAGGTAAGTCTATCAGATCCCAAGTGTGAGTTTTGGTGAATGCATCACGTTCTTCGTCCGTGTCCTTTTTAATTTAGTCGAATGTTCATATGCCTTTTCAGAACGATGAAGAATACTGGTACGAGAATTTGTCTTTAACGGAGCCGTAGTTGGACTATCGAATTGATGGGTGTCACTAAGGATAGATTGAAGATTGAAGGGGTAGTCGAAAGGATTACATACTTTTTCATGAACTTTTTTGGTGCCAGCTAGAATGAGGCAGTCGAAAAAACTTTGAGTTTCGATGTCTACGGAACATGTCGACTAAATCGTAAGCATCAATGCCACCACTGCCTCGTGTTAATTCCATCAACATAAACTACATGTTGGATGGGATGACTCATGTAACTCCTATATTTGGAGGCTTCGATGGTGAATTCTTCTAGGCATTGTCACTTAAACTCCATTTTTGTCATATACTAATAACTTGTTCAGGTCTTCTTACAAGAGAGAAAGAGAGGAAATTAAAAAAAAGAATTTATTTTTTTATTTTTCTTTGTTATTCTCATACTGTTGTTGTAATGATATTTACGAAGATAAAGAAAATATCGACTAAAATATTAATTCAAATATAAGAAAACTATTGGCATAATCATGTATCTATAAGTCCCATGTAACAATTGGCTTAAATTCAAACTTTGATTAGATTACTATTAGAATCTAGAACTTTCCAACATTCAAGTCTGTCGAAAAATTGTGGATGTGGGAATGTATCATCTACAAAGTCAAATTTCACAAGCTTGGCTTGGAAGATTAAGCTCATCGTATTGCTTGCTGGTCTGAAAGAGTAGAAGAGTATTATTCTCACTAGTTCTTTAATAAAAATAAAATAGTAAAAGACTCCCGGGAGTCTTCTGATCAGCTTGAATTCATAATGAAATCCACATTGGTTCTAGAATATTAATGCCTCTCACCCACTTCTCTCTCTTTCCAGTTCTCTCTCTTCAAAACCATGGAAAACCACAGTGATAAGAGAAAGAGAGATTTGGATTAATCGAAGACTGGCATGGAGTGATAATATTTCTATTGACTTGGAAGTCATATTTTAATAATCCAACAGACTTAACTATAAATGGTCAATATGAATCCAATGCTTAAATTTTTAGGATGAGATAGAGTTTTCATTGTAAAAATAAAAATCATGATTATTCTACTGTTCTATGAAAAATTTTAATGTTTAAAATTAAAATTAAATAATGATAGATTAAATATATGATGCATACTTGTCAATGTCATTCAGAAAATCTTTATCTGGGTTGTAGGTGTGTCATTGTTGAATCCGAAAAATATAATGATGCCAATTTATAAGAAGAACTAGATCATCTTCTTCTTTCTTCTCATCTTTCATAAAATCACTATAAACAATGAATTATGAATGAAACAAAGATGACTCCTGGGAACCTTTTACTTTTTCTTATTTTTATTAAAGGACCAGTAAGAATAATATTCTAATCTTCCATAACAAAATGTTCATTATGCATTTAATTAAAAGACCATCGGGCTCGGGTCATATTCAATTGTAAGACCAGCATGATAGAAGATAAGATTTTCCTAACTATATGAGGAAATTTCTCATTCTGTTGAGAAAAATCCTCTATTCTGTTAGGGAAATCCTCCCTCCTAATTTGTATAAATAGGAGAAGGAACATGTTAATAGATTCAAGCTAAAGCTATTTCATTTCTACAATAAAGCTTCTTCAATTATTGTTTTTATCTTCTATTATTTCTATCATAGTATTTATTGTTTTTATCTTCTATTATTTCTATCATGGTATCAGAGCGCTACGACATCTCTAGTGCTGCTCATCAGCACTGCCCCACCTTTCTTCCTCGTTGTAGCTATTTTCCTTCCTCTTTTGCTACAGCTTCCTCTTCTGCTACAGCTTCCTCCTATGTTGCAGTTTCCTCCTTTGCTGTACTAGCATCACTGCAATATTGCTGTAGATTTCTTCTCTACCGTCGCAGCCATCGTAATCGCAACCACGACCAACGTCATTGAGAAAAACGAAGCTTCGCTCTTACCTTCGGCCAGCGACCAACATCGCTGAGAAAAGTGAAGCTTCACTCTTACCTTCGGCCAGCGACCAACATCGCTGAGAAAAGTGAAGCTTCACCCTTTGGCTAGCGACCAATGCCATTGCATTCCTAAGAGGCTCCGTGGTCAATCCTCATCTTCCTCACCGCGGTAGTCTTCGTTGATCTGTCAATATTCGACAAACTTAAGGAGAATGAAGGGAACGCTTGCGCCATCACAGCAACAGCAATCGCAACAGCAGCAGTAGCGATCTACACTTATCTTACTCATGAAGCCTCTCGCTTGTAAACAATTGCAAGATTGGTATCCTTGTCAGGAGCACCATCTTGCGGGGGCATGATAGAAGATAAGATTTTCCTAACTATATGAGGAAATTTCTCATTCTGTTGAGGAAAATCCTCTATTCTGTTAGGGAAATCCTCCCTCAGAATGAACATGTTAATAGATTCAAGCTAAAGCTATTTCATTTCTACAATAAAGCTTCTTCAATTATTATTTTTATCTTCTATTATTTCTATCATGGTATTTATTGTTTTTATCTTCTATTATTTCTATCACAGCAAACGTATGAGTTTAATCTTCCCAGCCAAGCTGAAATTTGACTGTGCCGATGATCAGTCCACATTAATATCACATCCACCACATTAATATCTCACATCAGTCCACTTTGTTTCTCCTTCTTTGTTTTGGAACTTAGAATTACTGATAACTAAATATATCACCCTTATTCACATCTTCATGTAGTTTTAGAAGATGTGAATAATAACAATAATAGTTATGCTCCATGGTCCTTTAATCTGACTTGAGAGCCTGTCTAAAGTCAATATTTGAAATTTCATGAGAACCTATCCAAAATCATTATTTAAATCTGACATGAAATTTCATCGTGAATAATAACAATCAATTGATTAAACAATCAAGTGGACTCGGAGGGAGTGGCATAAAATCGCAATACTAGATTTACGAATTGGCATGTTAAAAGGATTGGTTGAGTTATTAGAGCTTTAGTTGAGTGATTGAAGGTTCCGTTGTCGTGTCAAGGGATCGTTAATGCACGTCCATGTCCCTCTTAGATTATGGTTATCGATGTTTTTTTGATGATTTTTTAAGATACAAATTGTACAAGCTGTGAAGTGTCATGTTTGGTTGCTTGGAAGCATAGGGGTCAAAACAATCTATTTGCTCTATTATGGCAAATATTTGTAGATATTGGATCATATAAGTTAGTGAAGCACAAGAATTTCCTTCATGTTTATAATAGGGTGAATTAGAAGTTGGCATGTAGAGTTAGACTTATTATTGTCGGATGGGCCTCCGATGCGTTCAAAAGTCAAAAATGTTATCAATGAGACGCGTCATATTATTAGTAGTGACAGAAGAAGGACTTTATTTCACACTACTCAAACACACATCCAACTCAAACATAGATGCCAGTAACAGACATTGGCATCCTTATTCATCATGGCACACATTGGTTGGCTAAGCCAGCATCACGTAGACTCCAAATTCAGTGAGATACTCTGTAGTTGCTTGTCCGAAGAAACCCTTAATCTCGTCATATTCTACGTTGACTTCAAAAAAGGTTCCACCCCCACCTCCATATGGACCGTATGTCTTTCCAAGATTGGTGGTAAACGTGAGCTGAGAGACGCATGGAAATTCAGAACAGTCGTATTTGACATACCCAGAAACGGAGGTGAGGTATTCATCTTGCATGAGAGTAAACTGCAAGGCAATTAGAGCGATGATACATTTAGCGATTTATATATTTGATAGCAGGTATTAGTAGGAGGGAGGGGAAGGCAAAATAATAGATGCATGGATGGATGGATGGAGGTCGGAGAGGCATGCCTGGAATAGTTCACCGCCGGGGCCTCCATATCTGGGAGTTACGCGAGTGGTTCCGTCGATGTCGAAGGTTATCTTAATGGAGTTTACGCATGAAGCAGCGCCAATGCTGATGCCAGTGATTTTGTCTGCAGGTTCCATGGCCTAACGAGACTCGTTGTCGCATGGACATTTGCGGACGCCCCCTCGGGCATGCGCGGCCGTCTTGATATGGTTTGAAGCCTGCACCACCATGCATCATCCATCACAAACCACATAGAGTAGAATAGAAACTGCAGTACTACATAATAGATAGGCCTCCATCTAAAGGAAGCAAAGCTATATTCTTTCGGTGGAGGCAGAGTATCTATACAGCGTCTCTCTCACCATCAGCGAGCTTATGAATGAAGGAACTCCTCTCACACCGGATGATATGCAAACACAGTCGACTCGATGGGGGGAGAGAGGATGGATGGGGGGGTATTTATAGAACCGAAAGGTGCATCAAGTTGTCCAATATTTATGTATGAATGGAACTTGTATTACTTAAAGCATTGGATTCATATTGACCATTTATAGGTTGGATTACTTAAAATATGACTTCCAAGTAGTCAATCTCAATCCAAAGTCGGTAGAAATATTATCACTCCATGCTTATCTTCATTTATAATACGAATGGCTTGGATTAAATCTTTATACGAATGATCCTATCTTCTACGTGTATTAACATCAAGCAGTCTCTCTTTTCTTCTTTTTCTTTTCTTCCTTTTCGGTTCAAACATGACTGTGCGATATCTTAACACCGCCTTCTTACCTTTGAATTCAAACTGGACAAAACAAATAGGGCTGATCATTTTCCACTGCATGCCGATCAGAAGACTCCCGGGAGTATTTTACTATTTTATTTTGATTAAAGAACTTTTACGAATAATACTCTTCTAGTCTTTCATTATGAATTTATGTTTGTCTCGTAGACCAATGTGCTTCGGTCATATTTAATTAAAATACCATAATAGAAATACTGTGGGCTTAATCTTCCAAGCCAAACTAGTGAAATTTGACATCACCACATTAGTATATTTATCTTGTATCTGAAAATAATGACTCCTTCAAACGATCATACCATTGTTCATAATTCTGCAATAGACTTATTTTGGAAAGTTCTAGTAATGTAAGTTAAATTTAAACCAATTGTTACCAATCCTATACATGTCCATGGAGATACTTGATTATGTCAATAGTTTTGCTATATTTGAATCATGATTTTAATTTATATTTTTTTATCTTCTTAAATATCACAACAATGGAATGAGAATAACAAAAAAATAATTTTTTTAAAATATTTTTACCTATTATTTTTATATTTCTATCCGTAAAATCATTGACGTTAGGATTAATGGACCTAGATGTTTTACTTTCATAATTATAAATATTTCAATTTAAATTTTCAGGTCTAGAGACCAGGATAATAAGGTATAACTATAGAGAATAAACTATAATTAGTCTAAAAAAATTGATAGTGAATATTTAATTTAAATCGATTGAATATTCGATAAATACTTCTGTGTGGATGACATCTTAATCTAAAAACCATTCAAACTTTCGTAATATGACATCAAAGTCATTATTTAAAACTTCATAGAAGAATAATACTCTTCTAGAATAATTAATATGACATAAAAGTCATTATTTAAAATTTCATAGAAGAATAATTAAAAGACCAACAGAGCGATACTATGAACTTAATCTTCCGAGGGACGTTGTAGATGATCCATTCCCATCCACCACACTATTACATCGATCTTGTATATGAAAATAATGTATCCTTCAAATTTGACCGTTGGAAAGTTCAAGTTTCTGAGTAATGGAAGTTAAATTTAAATCAATTATTACCAATTCTATACATGTACAAGGAGACACATGATTATACTAATAGTTTTGCTATATTTAAATCAATATTTTAGTTTATATATATTTTTTGTATCTTCTTAAATATCGCAACAATAGTATGAGAACAACAAAGAAATTTTTTTTTTTATATATTTTTACCTATTGTTTTTATGTTTTCATCGGTAAGATCGATGACGTTAGGGTAAATGGATCTAAATATTTTACTTTTATAATTATAGGGATTCTAATATAAATTTTTTAGGTCTAGAGACCAGAATAATCTATAATTAATTTTAAAAAAAATTAATAGTCAATATTTAATTTAAATTGAGTAGATATTCGATGGATACATTCATATATAGATGACATCTTAATCTTAAAAAAACATTCAAACTTTCATAGTGACCATTTAAGTGTTTGAAAGAATTCAATACTTCTCCTACTTGGGGGTCAGTAAATTAATATAACATCAAAGTCATTATTTAAAACTTCACGATCGTTCTTTAGTCGATCCTTCCACCCATGTACACCAACTCGATTATCCTCTCTATATAACCAACATGGGACATATTGAATGCACCAAGATTAGAATCCATAATATACAGATTGGCATGTATGCATCTCATATCACATAACATATCAGAAATCATATTCTAGCCTTTCAATTATGTCGAAGTATGCACGACTATTGGCTTCATTTGGTCATATTTTAATTAAAAGACACGCAAAAAGTATGACTTTGATCTTCCAAGCCAAACTAACATTATTTATTGGGTTAATAATAATAACAATAATAATAATAATAATTTATTGTTATTATAATTATTTATGCTCCTCCTCTTTTCAAATATGACTTGAGAGCCCATCCAAATTCATTATTTGAAATTTCATCATGACTATCGGATTTTTATTTTGAATGACAATATATTCAAATATTAGTAGTTTCATCTTAAGCCTAAAATGATGTATACAATACAATAAAACGATAAAAATAAAAGCATCGAATCAATCTATTAACATCATGACATTTGGCTTGATACAAATATAAGGTTTTCTCAAGTGAGTGACACACCTACATGTATCTCAAATTTAGCGCAAAATATGATAGTTTTGTTCAAGGCTACGGTCCATAACAAATATAATGTAGTTTAGATTTTGACTTCAAAAATGGATGAGAGAAAATAAATAGTAAAATTATAATTTTTATGATCGTATATTTATATGCTATAATTTATACCATATTAGCACTTGAAATTTATGATGCTATGCTTCTTTTCACAATTTCGATCTCTTTTAAAGAGTATATAAATGTATATATCTACCCTCCTTGTAATGGTCATCCACTTAGAAGAATTTGTTAATTATAAAAGGCTTGTTATGACTTTAAATAATCATGTCCAACATTATTTATCGAATTTACTTTTATGATGATGTCATCATGACTTCAATTGAGTATCTACGATATTTCTCTATTAAGGTATGACTATGACGATGTTATATCATATAAGTTAGTGAAGTACAAGTATTTCTTTATTGTTTTTAATTGATACATCGAGTTCGACTTGTTATTATTACCGGATAGACCCACGGTGTGTTTGAAAGTCACAAATGTTAACAAAGAGACACGTCATATTATTAGTAGTGGCATATAATTGAAAATAGATTTTATTTCACACAACTCAAACAAACACCCAACTTAAACATAGATGCCAATAACAAATAGTTTCATCCTTATTCATCATGGCACACAAAGAGATAGATATTAAACACCCAGCAAGAGTGGCACACATAGAGATAGAAATTAAACACCCTCTACAAGGGTTGGCTAAGCCAGCATCACGTAAACTCCAAAAGCATTGGGATATTCAGTAGTTGGATGACTAAAGAAGCTTTTAATCTCATCATATTTTATAGTAAAAGTGAAAATCTTATAATTTAATTTTTGATATTCATATGATAGTACTATTTTATTATTTTCAAGAGAATGTTATTCCTCAAATCACTTAAAGAATTGAAGAGATTGAATAATAAAATAACATTGATGAATTTCCACATGATGTTGGTATCGTCGCTAATGATCTTATAGAATAAACACAATAGATAGTTTTGAGAATATCTCAAAAGAAAAAAAGATCTGTTATTTTTTTATTATTATGTGGTATATCTATAGGAATCATATTATGACATATTAATCAAATGGATATTTCATTATTTTCATAAGTGATGAAAAATAGTGATTTTGAAAATTGATATAGTGAAGAAAAAAAGAGTTGAAATCAATAAACCAGAATAGTAAATGAGAACTCATCGAATTACCTAATAACTATAAAAGAGTCTATTATATAAACATGACTCAAAGAGTAATAACGAATGATATAAAAATCAGATATTTGGTCAAAATTTTTACTCATAAGGAAAGCATTGATCAAAATGAGATATTTTCTTTAGTTTTTTAAATAAACTTGTTAAGAATTGTCATGACATTAGTAGCTTATTATGATTTGAGTTACATTATTTGAATGTAAAAATAATTTTTTTTTATGAAAATCTAGATTTATATAGATAACTTAAACGATTCGTATAGAAAATTAAAAAAAATAAAATTTGGTATGCAAATTTAGAAAATCCATTATGATATTAAACAAACTTCTACATAATCATGTATAAAGTTTTTTTATACTATTACTTTATTCAAATTTTAAAAAATACTATTGATCAATATTTAGATATGATAATTAGTAGGAGCTAATTTATTATATTGGTCTATATGTAGATAATATTTTTCTTACTAATAGGGATCATGGTTCATTGTATCAAACCAAAAAAAAATTTCACAATGAATTTTAAGATAATTGATATGAATGAGGCATCCTACGTAATTAGTATTGAGATATTTAGTGATAGATATTAAGGATTGCTAGGTTATCTTAAAAAATATCTATTAATCTAGTCATAGTGTGATTTAATATACAACTTTATTCAACAAATGATTAGATTAAAAATTTTGATCAAACCAAGTGTTTTTAAAATAACATTAAAAAATCTGATAAAGAAAAATATTTATTATGTATGCGCAATTGAAATTCTATTATGCTCAAGCTTGTATCAAACCATATATCAATTTTGTAGTCAGAATACTGAATATATATTAGAGTTATCTGTTACAAAGAAAATAATATGATATATAGAAGAGACGAAGGATTATATGCTCACATATATGAAAATAGATTAGCTTGGAATAATAGTATTTTCAAATGTTGATTTTATAAATTACCTCTATAATAAGAAGTCCACTTTATATTTTATTATTAAGTAATATATTATTATATTTTTAATAATAAAAGCTGATTTTATGGTATGCTTTGAGGTTACTAATCAAACTTTATGATTGTAAAATTTTATCTCAGGACTTGATATGATCAGACTTAATTGTCAAGTCATTGAAGATAATTTGTGACATATCATAGTAGTTTTTTATATAAGAATAGCAAGTACTCTAGCAATTCTATGCATTATGGTAAAAAATACTTGGTGGTTAAAGAAAAGAGTTTAGAAATAATTAATATCAATTAAAAACATGAGTTATATTATAATTGATTTCTAATTCATTCACTTAAAACTTATAGTCTAAAGCAGTTGTAAAGAATATATTATTATGATTGGGTTTTTGAATAACCCATAAAAGATATGGTGATATATGTTTAAGTAGATATTATAATTGATCTTTTTATTTATGTAATTAAAATTATTTATTTCTGCTATCTTATTTATATTCATGTATGTACATATTATGATTGAATGTGCTAATAGGATTTTGATAAATAGATAAATTATAAGAGACATGTTTTACTATAATAGGAAGGACTAATAGCGTTATGGTATATAGAAGAAAGTATTAAATTTATGACAAACGATCGGTATGACTCACATTAGCAATTAGACTTAATGTGGTATTATTATGTTTATTAGACTTATTTACCTATTTTATAAAATTTATGTGCTTGTGTAAAATATTTTTTCAAAGATTTAGAATCTAATTAATAAAATTATTTTTAAATAATATTTGTTTTATTATGATATGATTTCTTAAGATATGATATTGATGGGAGGGACTCTTTTTATTATAAACTTCATTAATCCTATCAAACTTGATTTATCAAATTTACTTTTGTGACAATCTCATGGCGACTTCAATTGAGTGTTTATGATATTGCTCAATTAAGGTACGACTATGGAGATGTTACAGCATGTAAGCTAGTGAATTTATAGTAGGATGACTTTGAAGTGAGCATGGTAAGTTCGACTTATTATTACCGAATGGGCCAACAATGTGTTGAAAAGTCACAGACGTCACCAATGAGACACATCATAGCATTAATAAGATAGACTTTGTTTCACACTACTCAAACACACACCCAACTCAAACATAGATGCCAGTAACAGACATTGGCATCCTTATTCATCATGGCACACAGAGATAGAGATAGATAGTCAACACCCTCCACAAGGGTTGGCTAAGCCAGCATCACGTAGACTCCAAATGCAGTGAGATACTCTGTAGTTGCTTGTCCGAAGAAGCCCTTAATCTCGTCATATTCTACGTTGACTTCAAAAAAGGTTCCACCCCCACCTCCATATGGACCGTATGTCTTTCCAAGATTGGTGGTAAACGTGAGCTGAGAGACGCATGGAAATTCAGAACAGTCGTATTTGACATACCCAGAAACGGAGGTGAGGTATTCATCTTGCTTGAGAGTAAACTGCAAGGCAATTAGAGCAATGATACATTTAGCGATTTATATATTTGATAGCAAGTATTAGTAGGAGGGAGGGGAAGGCAAAATAATAGATGCATGGATGGATGGATGGAGGTCGGAGAGGCATGCCTGGAATAGTTCACCGCCGGGGCCTCCATATCTGGGAGTTACACGAGTGGTTCCGTCGATGTCGAAGGTTATCTTAATGGAGTTTACGCATGAAGCAGCGCCAATGCTGATGCCAGTGATTTTGTCTGCAGGTTCCATGGCCCAACGAGACTCGTTGTCGCATGGACATTTGCGGACGCCCCCTCTGGCATGCGCGGCCGTCTTGATATGGTTTGAAGCCTGCACCACCATGCATCATCCATCACAAACCACATAGAGTAGAATAGAAACTGCAGTACTACATAATAGATAGGCCTCCATCTAAAGGAAGCAAAGCTATATTCTTTCGGTGGAGGCAGAGTATCTATATAGCGTCTCTCTCACCATCAGCGAGCTTATGAATGAAGGAACTCCTCTCACACCGGATGATATGCAAACACAGTCGACTCGATGGGGGGAGAGAGGATGGATGGGGGGGTATTTATAGAACCGAAAGGTGCATCAAGTTGTCCAATATTTATGTATGAATGGAACTTGTATTACTTAAAGCATTGGATTCATATTGACCAATTATAGGTTGGATTACTTAAAATATGACTTCCAAGTAGTCAATCTCAATCCAAAGTCGGTAGAAATATTATCACTCCATGCTCATCTTCGTTTATAATACGAATGGATTTATAATACGAATGGTTTGCATTAAATCTTTATACGAATGATCCTATCTTCTACGTGTATTAACATCAAGCAGTCTCTCTTTTCTTTTTTTTCTTTCCTTCCTTTTCGGTTCAAACATGACTGTGCGATATCTTAACACCGCCTTCTTACCTTTGAATTCAAACTGGACAAAACAAATAGGGCTGATCATTTTCCACTGCATGCTGATCAGAAGACTCCCGGGAGTATTTTACTATTTTATTTTGATTAAAGAACTTTTACGAATAATACTCTTCTAGTCTTTCATTATGAATTTATGTTTGTCTCGTAGACCAATGTGCTTCGGTCATATTTAATTAAAATACCATAATAGCAATACTGTGGGCTTAATCTTCCAAGCCAAACTGGTGAAATTTGACATTGTAGATGATCCATTTCCATTCACCACACATTAGTATATCTATCTTGTATCTGTAAATAATGAATCTATTATTTCATACTTTTTTAACAGACTCCAAGCCAAACTATTGAAATTTGACATTTTAGATGATCCATTCCCATTCACCACACATTAGTATATCTATCTTGTATCTAAAAACAATGAATCCATTATTTCATACTTTTTTAACAGACTTACTGTTGAAAATTTTAAGTTTCCAGTAGTAATAGAAGTTGAATTTAAACCAATTGTTGCTGATCCGATGGAGATACATGATTATGCCAATAGTTTTACTATATTTGAATCAAGATTTTAGTTTATATTTTTTTGTATCTTATTAAATATCGCAACAACAGTATGAGAACAACAAAGAAATATTTTTTAATTTTTATCTTTTTATCTATTATTTTTATATTTTCATCCGTAAAATCGATAACATTAAGATAATTGATTTAAATTTAACTTCCATTACTCGAAACTTGAACTTTCCAATGAAGGATACATTATTTTCATATACCAGATAGATGTAATAGTGTGGTAGATGGGAATGGATCATCTTCAATGTCGAAGATTAAGCTCATAGTATTGCTTTGCTGTCTTTTAATTAAATATGAACGAAGCCCAATGGTGTAGGAGACAAACATAAATGCATAATGAAAGACTAGAAGAGTATTATTCTTTTATGCATAATTAAATAATGACTTTGATGTCATATTAATTTTAATAATCCCAGCAGGATTAGTATGAAATTCTTTCAAAAAAAGTAAATGGTTTATCTTATGTATCTATTGAATAACCTCAGCAGGATTAGAATGGAATTTTGATGCATAATTCTTTCAACAAAGTAAATGGTTAATTTTAATAACCCCAGTAGGAAAGTTTGGTTTTTATATTAAGAAATCATCCATGTATCTATTGAATATCCACTCGATTTAAATTAAATATTGACTATCAATTTTTTTCAAAATAATTATAGATTAATATTAAAATCTCGAAAGTGAAAGATCTAAGTCCATTTACCGTAACATCATCGATTTTACTAACGAAAATATAAAAATAATAGGTAAACAAGTAAAAAAAAAATTATTATTCTCATACTGTTGTTGTGATATTTAACAAGATAAAAAAATATAAACTAAAATATTGATTTAAATATAGCAAAACTATTGGTATAATCATGTATCTCCATGTAAATTGGTAATAATTAGTTTAAATTCAACTTTTATTACTACTCAAACTTGGACTTTCCAACAGTCCAATTTGAAGGATACATTATTTTCAGGTGCAAGATAGATGTAATAGTTTGGTGGATGGGAATGGATCATATAATATGTCCAATTTCACTAGTTTGGCTTGGAAGATTAAACTCACAGTATTTATTGCTTTGCTGGTCTTTTAATTAAATATGACCAAAGCCCAAATATCAGGAAGACAAACATAAATGCAAAAGACTAGAAGAGTATTATTCTTGTCTGAAGTCTTAAATAATGACTTTGAGGATTAGCATTGAATTCTTCCAAACACGTAAATGGTTATTATGAAAGTTTGAATGTATTTTAGATTAAGATGCCATTCAAACATAGATGTATATTTAAATTAAATATTGACTATCAATTTTTTTTTAAACTAATTATATATTACCTTTGTAGTTAGACCTTCTTATTATATGGTATCTAGATTTCAAAATTTTATATTAAAATTCTTATAATTATAAAAGTAAAACATCTAAGTCAATTTATCCTAATGTTGTCAATTTTATTGATAAAAATATAAAAATAATAGGTAAAAAAATAAAACTTTTTTTTAAAATCTTTCTTTGTTGTTCTCATTCTGTTTTTGCGATATTTAAGAAGATACAAAAAAATATAAACTAAAATCTTGATTCAAATATAGTAAAACTATTGGCATAATCATGTATCTCCATCGAGGATCGGTAACAATCGGTTTAAATTCAACTTACATTACTACTCTGAAACTTGAACTTTCCAACAGTAAGTATGCTAAAAAAGTATGAAATAATAGTATGATCATTTGAAGGATTCATTATTTTCAGATACAATACTAATGTGGTGAATGGGAATGGATCATCTACGATGTCACATTTCACTAGTTTGGCTTGGAAGATTAAGCTCATAGTATTGCTTTTCTGATCTTTTAATTAAATATGACAAACATAAATTCATAATGAAAGACTAGAAGAGTATTGTTCTTACTAGTTCTTTAATAAAAAATAAAATAGTAAAAGACTCCCGGGAATCTTCTGATCAGCTTGAATTAATAGTGGAATCCACATTGGTTCTTAAATTTTTAAAACCATGGAAAACTCTTTCCAGTTCTCTCTCCTCAAAACCATGGAAAACCACAGTGATAAGAGAAAGAGAGATTTGGATTAATCGAAGACCAGCATGGAGTGATAATATTTCTATTGACTTGGAAGTCATATTCTAAGTAATCCAACAGACTTAACTATAAATGGTCATTATGAATCCAAAGCTTTAATTTTTATGTTATCGATGATGTTATCCACACATAAACCTAACTAAAAAGAAGAAAACAGCAAAGAACTCAATCCTCTCGGTTTGAAGTAAAACATTGACTTGGAAGCGGTCCCCTTACTGCTTCTTTCTTTCTGTATTGTTGTTACAAGTTCCATTCATACATAAATATCGGACAACTTCATGCACCTTTTGGTTCTATAAATACCGCCCCATCCATCCTCTCTCTCCCCATCGAGTCGAGTGTGTTTGCATATCATCCGGTGTGAGAGGAGTTCCTTCATTCATAAGCTCGCTGATGGTGAGAGAGACGCTATATAGATACTCTGCCTCCACCGAAATAATATAGCTTTACTTCCTTTAGAGGGAGGCCTATCTATTATGTAGTACTGCAGTTTCTATTCTACTCTATGTGGTTTCTGATGGATGATGCATGGTGTTGCAGGCTTCCAACCTGATCAAGACGGCCGCGCATGCCCGAGGGGGCGTCCGCAAATGTCCATGCGACAACGAGTCTCGTTGGGCCATGGAACCTGCAGACAAAATCACTGGCATCAGCATTGGCGCTGCTTCATGCGTAAACTCCATTAAGATAACCTTCGACATCGACGGAACCACTCGCGTAACTCCCAGATATGGAGGTCCCGGCGGTGAACTATTCCAGGCATGCCTCTCCAACCTCCATGCATCTATTCTTTTGCCTTCCCCTCCCTCCTTCTAATACCTGCTATGAAATATATAAGTCGCTAAATGTATCATCGCTCTAATTGCCTCGCAGTTTACTCTCATGCAAGATGAATACCTCACCTCCGTTTCTGGGTATGTCAAACACGACTGTTCTGAATTTCCATGTGTATCTCAACTCACGTTTACCACCAATCTTGCAAAGACATACGGTCCATATGGAGGTGGGGGTGGAACCTTTTTCGAAGTCAATGTAGAATATGACGAGATTAAGGGCTTCTTTGGCCATGCAACTGAAGAGTATCTCACTGCATTTGGAGTCTACGTGATGCTGGCTTAGCCAATCCTTGTGTGCCATGATGAATAAGGATGCCAATGTCTGTTACTGGCATCTATGTTTGAGTTGGGTGTGTGTTTGAGTAGTGTGAAATAAAGTCTATCTTCTGTCACTACTAATAATGTGATGCGTCTCATTGATAACATTTTCGACTTTTGAACACATCGTAGGCCCATCCGATAATAATAAGTCTAACTCTACATGCCAACTTCTAAGTCACCCTATTATAAACAAGAGGGAAATTCTTGTGCTTCACTAACTTATATGATCTAATATCTGCAAATATGTGCCATAATAGAGCAAATAGATTGTTTCGACCCCTATGCTTCCAACCAACCAAACAAGACACTTCACAGCTTGTACAATTTGTATCTTAAAAAATCATCAAAAAAACATCGATAAACATAATCTAAGAGGGTCATGGACGTGCATCAACAATCCCTTAACACGACAATGAAACCTTCAATAACTCAACTAAAGCTCTAATAACTCAACCAATCCTTTTAACATGCCAATTCGTAAATCTAGTATTGCGATTTTATGCCGCTCCCTCCGAGTCCACTTGATTGTTATTATTCACGATGTAATTTCACATCAAATTTAAATAATAATTTTGGACAGGATCTTATGAAATTTTAAATAATGACTTTAGACCGGCTCTCAAGTCAGATTAAAGGACCACGGATCATAATTATTAATGTTGTTATTCACATTTTCCAAAACTACATGAAGATATATTTAGTTATCAATAATTCTATGTTCAAAAACAAAGAAGGAGAAACAAAGTG